>NC_056728.1:1843206159-1843506159 GCF_019279795.1 Protopterus annectens
CACACATAGACATTAATGTAGCCTTTGACCATTACATGTCTGCATTAGTGAGGAAATAATTCTATGTTGTGCAGCTTATAAGCAAAGGTTTGGCATCCAGGTCCAAGGAAGTCATTGTTCCATTATATTCAGCATTCATCAGACCTATCATTGAGTATAATGCTCCCTTTGGTATATACCTAACTAGGCATATCCAATAAATGGAATATCCACAGAGGTCCCTCACTAAAAGAATACAGGGCACAAGTAAAATGTCCTCTGCAGACTGCCTCAGGGCCCGATCCCTGTATTCTGTCTCCTACAGGCTGTTGAGGGGAGAGCTATGCCTGGCATACAGGGCATTTCAGACCCCATTCTGATGGATGTCCTGCATATCCACAAAAGAAACAGAACCATAATTCCCTGTTCTAAAGACTTAAACATTGCCTGTGATATAAATAGGACCTGCTGGAGAGACAGGTATGTATCCGCGAGACTACCCTGTCTCTGGAACAGGCTCCCCATCCATGTGAAGCAGAGTTCCTCCCTAACCCAATTCAAGTATAACTTGGGCAATTGAATGGAGAACAGGAAATTCATTCCTAGCTTGTCACCTATGTCTCTAATGGACACAGGCAACCTGTAAATGGTTCATCTCCTGGGCCCCTGCTTGTAAATGTTTCATCTCTCAAGCCCCTGCTTATACTTATCAAGGGTGCCAGAACTTGTCAGAGATTTGGGATGCAAGACTAGGCTTAAAAAGGTCATTAGCCTAATAAACACCTATGAGCCTATATTGTATTAGATTCTTTAAGGATTAAAAGGTTATCTGAGTGCATGAGACAATATGATACATTGTGTCAGGATGCCTGTATCTACCAAGCTGGCCAAAGAGATATTAGAAAATTCATGTTGTCAGGACCTATACTAGGGCTGGGCTGTTATGGTGTAGGGTCTTGGTTTTGCAGGGGTCACCTGAGTGGTGTCTAAAGTTAAGGCTAGATGTTAGATAGTGCTATGATCTGATAATAGTACTGTTTGATGCACTAACTAGCTGCTCTAAGCTTAGCTTCATGTAAAGCCTTTCTGTGTTACAGGTTAAAGTCCTGAATACTAGCTTTATAGGTGAACTAGCAAACTAAGTGTTTACTACTATACTGGGCACTGTTACCTGCTGCTATGTGGTCAGCAACACTGCACAGATGTGCCTAATTTACAGCAGACAGAAAGATGGATGATCCTGGAATTTCTTAATGTAAAAGTACAGCAAAAGTAATGCTGAAATGCAGGTTAGCACAAAACAACTAAGTTTCCAAAAACTTAAAAAATGAAGGACTCAGCAGAATGTTTTTGCAGAAAGTGAACCACATTATCATTTCATGCATATCAGCATTTTAGCAACAGTTTAAGAACATCTTTGCATAGCCATCTTATTGCTTAAACCTTAAACTGAAAGCAAAGTTGTCACATTTTGCAAATAATGCCTGTGGGAATAAATCAAAAGACTTCCAGATGAAAAAAAAAACATTGCACTCCAAAAATGAGTGAAAATAACCTTGTAATACATGGACTAAAGTAATTATGCTTGGAAATCACCAAAGAAAATTATACATATAAGTATCTATATCTCTATCTCTATCTATCTATCTATCTATCTATCTATCTATCTATCTATCTATCTATCTATCTATCTATCTATCTATCTATCTATCTATATCGATATATCTGTATCTAATTTATCGTACTTTCTCTGTGTGTGTGTGTGTGTGTGTGTGTGTGTGTGTGTGTGTATATATATATATATATATATATATATATATATATATATACATATCTCGGTATATTACTACTTCAGTACTTCATCTACTTCATAGTTGAAATCGATTACAATATATGAAATCTTGTTATACACTTTGGCGATGTCAGAGAAGTGCATTAAAACACTGTAGTGTGTGGATAACTGTGATTATGTTCTACAATCAGGGGAAAGACAAGCTTCTTAATTCATTCATACCTATAATAGCACCTGTTTTTTATGCTCCCAGTTTACACTCATAGCTACTTGTGGTGTCTTGGTATTCTTGAGGGCTGGCTTCTTCAACTCATTGATTTACTGATTAGTAACAGAGATAATAAGTAAGGGCAAGGGGCATAGCTGCAACTAGGGTAGGGCAAAGGGTGTACTTGCCCAGGCAACTGACAGATGCTAATGGTGTGGGAGTGCCATACCGACATTCAGAAATAGATGCCCATACTGCATTTGCAGTCACCACTGAAGTACTGAAGAGCTTAGTGTATAATAGTTTAATTACAACACGTCAAGCCACTCAACATCATTCATTTAGAGGAGAATATATTTTTTTAATTTTATTTATTTATTTTTTTTTTGTGGTCTTTAACTCTGAGTTTGTGAGTTGCCAGTTTGGGGAACTGCACACAGTACCAGATAACCTACTTATGGTTCAACAAGGTATAAGTAACAAAATTACAGTAAGATTGTTAAACTTGGATGTCAGTCAGTGGAGATATTAATCACTGTGAACAGAGACACCATGCAAGAGCTGTTTGAGATGTGTCACCCTCATATGCAGGTCTGTGGTATGCATGGAATACCTATCCATATGGAGACCAAGGTATGTGTGGCTTTGAGAATACTAGCTACAGGCACCTATCAGAAAATAGTGTGGGACTCATTGATTTTATCCCATGTATATGTATCATGAATTCTCCACCAGTTCCCTGATGCCATGCTACAGCATTTGGGGGCACATGTTCATAGGTTCATAGGTTTGCATTAAGCTAATGGCCCTGGAGCCTTTACAAGCCTAGACCATTGAAGTGCCCTGGCATCATGCCACCTGATATTAATTCCCAGTGTCTGTATGAAGTAAAGCCACTGGAGTGATCCATGGGGTGAGATTTTTATTACCCATCCACTCATCAAGATTTCTCTTGAAGATTGTCAGCAAGGTCTGCTTGACATGTATGGGAACTCTATTCCAGAGCATGGGCAGTCTCTGGGTGAGGGACCTGTCCCTCCAGTATGTTCTGTTGATTGTGGTAATGAGGATGAGGTCTCTGGAGCATGTGGTGTGGAGGGATTGGGATTTCTTTAGATGTAGCATTTCTAACAGGGCCGGGTCAGACATGGCTTTGTAAGTCAAGCAGAGATCACCTCTAAGTAGGCAATGTGAGACAGACAATAGCTGGAGTCTTTTGAGTCTGTCCACTTAGGACATGTGTTTAATGCCTATGATCCTCTTCACGAGGTACTTCTGTGGCCTCTCCAGCTGTTGCAGGTGTCTAGTGAGGTATATGCCAAATGAGGCATTACACTCGATAATTGGTCTAATGAGGGAGGAGTAGAGAGAGACAATGATCTCTTTCTTCCTGGATGCAAAACCCTTGGTAATGAGATGTGCCACATAGAAGGACTTTCTGACCATAGTGGCAATGTGGTGGTCAAAGGAGAGGTTGCTGTCAGCCTGTGTCCCCAGATCTCTTATAATGCCTTCAGTGTTCATTGGGCTCCCATCAATATGGTAATTAGTGAAAACTGAGTTTTTACCAAAGGGGATGATGACACATTTTTTTGGCATTAAGCTTAAGGCCATGGTTTCGACACCAGTCATTGGTCTAACTGAGGCCTTTCTGTAGGATGTCTGCATCACTTGGGGAATTAATAATGGTTTCCAGCTTGCAGTTGTCTGCAAACTTGGTCAGCTAGAGTCTCTTTGTGTTGGCCTGGACTTCTGAGAAGTAGATGCTGAACAGGAGAGGACCCAGGACCGATCCCTTTTGGACTCCACTTGTGACTGGTCATCAGTCTGACTTGGAGTCCACTAATTTCACACTGTGTGCACTGTCTGTGAGCCAATTTGCAACCCACCTAGTGATATAGGGGTTGATGCCTAGTTTTGTGAGTTTATCAATAATTCCTGAGAGTGGAATGGTATCAAAGGCCTTGGCCAGGTCAAGGTAGGCTGTATGCACTGCCTTACCTTCATCCACATCCCTGGTGACTGACTCAAAGAAGCCGACCAGGTTGAGCCAGCATGATCTCCCTTTCACAAAGCCAAATTGCATGGGGTCTAGAGTTTGGAGGTTTCCTGTATCTTTGTTAATCAGGTCCATGATGATGTGCTCCATAGCTTTACATATCAGACTCGTCAGGCTAATGGGGTGATAATTCCCAGGGTCTGTAGTCACTCCCCCTTTATGGAGAGGGATAACTATATCAGTGCGCCATTCAGTAGGGACAAAACCTGAGGTGAGGCTGTGACTGAACAGGTCACACAGATGTGGTGCCAGTTTGCTTTGTAGTTCATGTAGAACACAGCCAAGGATATTATCGGGTCCCATGGAAGCTGTATTCTTGGCCTTGGACAATACAGTTTTAACCTGTGCTGCAGTAATGCTGGGTGCCTGACATTCTTCTGGTATTGTGACTGGTCCTTTAGGGGGGAGAGAGGGGTGAAGCTGGTACTGAATCTGTTAGCCAGTATGTTGGTAATATCTGTTGGCTGAGTATAGGAGATACCATTGTGCAGTATCTCAAAGCAAATCTGGGTATTGCCATGGAGGCTCTTGATACAGCTATAGAAGGCTTTCTGATTGTTTTTAGTGTCTGGTGCAATTCTGCCTTCATAGCTGGCTTTAGAGGATTTGATGAGGCATCTCAAGTCAAGTCAAAGAAAACTTTATTGTCATTCAGAACTACACAGTAGTGTAGCTGAATGAAATTACAATCCTTCATTCTCAATACAGGAAACAGTTTCATATATAGATAGAGAAAAATTAATAAAATATTACAGTAGAAATTGAATAAGTAGCAATTTGTAAGTAAAGTAGGACAGCAGTGACCCACACCCATCCCAGAACAGGAGAAAAGGAAGACAAGGAACAATTTGAAGGTAATATTGGCAAAGTAAAACTGAAACAATAGCAGCATATCTATGATTAGACTGAATTATTGCATCGTTGTATAGTGCACTTTACAGTCCTTCACGGTGTATGTGAACCACCTTAGTATTATTGCACTTAGTTATTGCACATCCATAAAATAAGCCCCTTGATTGGCTAGTTATGTAACAGACATGGTTCATTTTTCCAAAGAGTTCAACAGTCTAATGGAAAGCGGAAAGAAACTGTTTTTAGTCTGGTGGTCTTACAATGCAGGCTTCTGTATCTCCTGCCAGAGGACAGGTGAGTGTACAGACCATTGGCAGGAGGTGTTGGATCGCTGGAAATCTTTTGGGCCCTGTCGATGCACCAGCATTTGTGTAGATCTTCCAGAGGAGTAAAGGAGGCACCAATGATTCTTTCTGCCGACCTTACAACTCTCTTGAGAGCTTCCGATCCTAATTATTAGAGCTCTCATACCAGACTGCAATGCTGCTGGTCAGGACACTTTTAATGGTGCCCCTATAAAAAGTCTGAATTATGGAACTTGACAATTTTGCCTTCCTAAGTTTTCTTAGAAAGTGCAATCATTGCTGAGCTTTTTTGACTGTGCTGACTGGATACATGGACTGACCAGGATAAGTTCTTCGTGAGATGAAGGCCCTAGAACTTTATACTCTTGACCCTTTCCACTGTCATCCCTTTCATCACTAGAGGTTTGTGTGGTACTTAAGATCTTCTGAAATCAGCATTCAACTCCTTTGTCTTGCTGACATTCAGTGCTAGATTGTTGCTGTCACACCATACCAGTAGTTGATCAATCTTGTTCCTGTAGGCCTCCTCCTCCTCGTCTTTGACCAGGCCTATAACAGTGGTGTCATCCACAAATCTGATGATCCTATTTCTCTCACATGTGGCCATGCAGTCATGCATCAGCAGAGTGAAAAGGAGAGGGTTTAAGATACATCCCTGTGGTACTCCTGTGTTCAGGATGATACTTCCGGAGCTGTTGTCTCCCACACGAATCTTTTGAACTTTCTGTTGAGACTAATAAGGGAGTTTTTCCAGTCTTGGGACTTCACCTTTTTCTGCAACAGTTTCTTCCTTCTGTTGAAGAGTTTATTAATGGCAGGGGACCAGCAGATTGGCTTCCTTTTTTTGGAGGAGAGTGTCTTGGTTCTGTTGAGTATGGCTAGTTCCATGCATTTGTGTACATGTTTGTATAGTGTATTGATGTATTATTTGGAAGTCATGCAGCTATTTTCCATTGGCATGGATGCCGTGAAGTGAGCCACCTCTGTTTGTAGGAGTCCAAAGGCAGCTTTGGAGAAGTTTTTCAATTTACCTTTGCGGGGGATGTGGGTGAGATGCGGATTTCCATGGTGATTACTTTATGGTTGGATCTGACCAGGGAGGGATTGACTATTTGTGTAGAGTAACGGTCACCCATGTTAGCAATAAACAGGTCAAGGATGTTGCTTCCTCTAGTGGGGGTCAGAATGAGCTGGTCCAGGGCATTTGAATTGATGAATTTCAGGAAGCGTTGGGCCAGTGTATTGGTGCTTGAGTAGCTTTCCCAGTTGATGGACGGGTAGTTGAATTCTCCTAGTAAGATAGTGTTGAGTTGGACCTTGACAGATTCCAGGGTGCTTAGGAACATGGAGTGAGAATCTAGGGATATGGTTGGGGACCTATAGGACCTATAGCAGGCTAGGACCTGGATCACCGTCTTACGCAATGTTAGTTGTACCTGAAGTATCTCAGATGTGTTATGCTGGGCTACAAGTCTGGAGGTGTGCATATCCTTTATGAATATGGAGACACCACTGCCTTTGGAGCTTCGGTCCATGTTTTGGGGTCGAAAGATGTGGAATGAGTTATAGCCTGGTAGCGCAGGGATGCTTTCTGTCACTTTAAACCAGGTTTCTGCTACAGCACAAATGTCAATGTTCTCCATTTTGAGGAGTGCTTCGAGCAAGTACATCTTGAGATTTAGACTTCTAGCGTTGAGCAGCATCAGCCTCAGATTGCATTTATTTATAGCTGTTATGGTGGTAATTTGGCCTTTGGAACACCACCTAAAAAAGGCACTATAGGGGTGGCAAGAGGCTTAGCCAGTACCGGAAACTCAGGGGTGACAGATGCAGCCCATCTCTGGCAAAGCATCAAGGTCTGTCAATCATGTCATCCCAAGCAGACTGATACTGGATCCCCTTAGAGTGACACCAGAAAGTTAGGCAGCTGTTGAAGTCAATCATTTTTTTGTTTGTACTGCAGTATCATTCTGGGTGACAGTAGGATACTGCTCAGGGCTAGTGTCATACCTGCCTGGGCCACATAATCTGAGAGCTCCACCATGTCTCTTTTCATGTAGTCCAGGGAGGTGCTTCTCAGGTAATTCACACCCACATGGACAATGACAGAGTCGTACTTGTACTTGTTGTGGAGTGACCTGAGTGCATGTGTTATGTGTCGGATTCTGGCACCTGATAGACAGCTGACTGTTACCTTCTCCTTATTCAACCTAGTGAGTGGAACATCTGGGTGCATCACTATTGAGTCACCTATGATTAGTGTATTGGGCAAGATGTTTAGCCTTAGGGGCTTAGGTTGAGGGCCACACTGTGGAGGTGAGCTATGTGTCCTGTGTTTTGTGCTGTGTTGTGGTGGTTGAGTGTGTTTCTGTCTTGGAGGCCTCTACTGTTTGGGTAAATTTCTATTGAGATCCTTTGTTAGGTGGGTGTGGTTTGTGTTTTTATGTGAGAGCTGTGATGGTGGGTGTTCTGAAGGGCTATGTGTTCCATGTGGTGTGGTGCAGGTGCTGACTTTTTCATTTTGACCAGCTAGTTCGATCTTGGCTGGAGAGTGCATAGCTTCCAATTTGGTGATATAAGTGCATCTCAAACAAGTCTAAGTGTTGGGAGATAAGAGGAGAGGGTTGTCTGTGTACATGAGGCAGTTGCTGCACTGCCTCAGAATGCCCAAGTGCACCAGGTTAATAGGAGAAAGCACAGGGAACTGCCATTTAATCATGCCAAGAGGGGTGATCATAACTACTAAGTACTGGAGCTATTTCCATGAAGAATGACTAGCACTGATGGCACTTAGGTGTGTTACAATAATTGCTACAAAAACCTGTTGAAGTGCAATGTGATTAGGCTATTTGAAGTACAAGAGAGAAAGAACTAGCAAGACTTAAGGGAGTTTCCATGTGCCATGGAGGAGAGATGTCACATCAGGTAGACATTTTATGACATATCCCAGTTCCTTAAGGTTCTGGGAGCCACTGCCTACACCTACAATGCATTTAAGGTCTCACATGGGGAGCAGGGACAGTGGTATATCAACCATAAAGGGTTCCATTCCATCCACTGTCAGGTTGTCTTTAATGCACAGGGTATAATATACTATGTGTCATCAGGTCATACAGGCCGTGCCCATGACTACCTCATCTGGCACTTATGAGACTCATACCAGTGGTTTGTATGGACTGATTTTCCACAAGGCTATCTTAATGGCAATACCAGGCAAGGGCTGGAGCCATGACTAATGACACCAATTAGAAACTCACAGACCACAGCAGAGAATGCATACAATAATGCTGTGTCACAGATCTGAGTCATTGTCAAACATGCTTTTGGCTTGCTAGAAGCTTACATCCTCTATTTGGATGTCTCTGATGGGGCATTGCAGTATGACCCTAGCAGTGTGTGCAAAATATTAAACAGCATGCTGATACAGAAATAGGTACATCAGGGCAGAGGTGTTCAGGAGGAGGAACTATTGACATTAATAGCAAAAGATGTGAATGATGAGGAGCCCATGGAGGTGCTAGTTGTTGGGGGGTGACTATGCCAGAGACAGAGGTGAACACAGTATGCCATGGCAGTGGCTAAGAGGCACTATCAGGTTCATAACAATGGGTGAGAAATTCTCACAGAGAATAAGCAACTTACAACTTTAAAAATGATGCATTCAAATTTAAATCAGGCAAAGGCTGGACACAATGTGCATCAGACAAAGGCTACCCTGATAAAAGAATACTGCAAGCAGGGCAAAATTGTCATCATATGCACATGTGGGGAGGGCCACAGTGATAAGTGTCAACATTGTGTATTTGGGGGAGTGGTGAGTGTGTGTGTGTGTGTGTGTGTGTGTGTGTGTGTGTGCATGCGTGTGCGTGAGACATGAGCAGGTGATTGGCCAAGCTGGGAAGATTGGCTACAGAGGGTGTGGTGTCTCCATTATAGTGTGAATGTGTGGTCCGATGAGTGTGAATGGTGGGTTGTTCTATGGGTCATGTCCACATGAACACCCTTTCCATGGATATGCATATGCTGTATAACAGCGTCCTCAACACTGGATAGTAACATGGAAATGGTGACACTACAGACCCTAGACCATGCTCTCCACCTCCCACTATGGGCTTCCCCAATGGAAGCAGAGGAGTACTGGCCACAGGAAGTGTGATGGTCTTAATGTGCAATTGCATGGGGGCACTGTTGCATATGAACTGCCTATACTACATACCTATAATGTTGCACATCTAGCCTATGCACTCCCACAGCTCTTCATACAGACCATGTACTATCTCAACCAGCTCAGCTATGGCTGTATTGGTCTTTGCCTGTCCCTTTATAGTGGCCCAGTACAGATGCTTAGAAGCAGCCATATAGACACTCAGCTTGGGGGGGGGGGTTCTGTAGCCATGTTGCGTTTGACCACTGGTTTGCCAACACTTGAGGTCATCCTCTTGTTCAATGGAGCTAACAACAATCAAGGGAGAACTGCATCACTGGTGATGAGGCCATTCCCTAGATTAATGTGTCAACATCTTCCTGTCCATGGGTGGCATCTTGGGTCTGAGTGGTGGATTGCACTGGCACAGGATCTGTTTTAGTGGAAAGGTTTGGGGATGTGACCTTCACATTCTCCAAATGTATCACTGACATTGAAACATCGAAGTATGCCAAGATTCAGCTGCCATCATCATCATCACAGCCAGATATTCTATGACATGAGGCAGGCCTATGTTCATGGTGGAGAACCCTGACAATATAGCAGCTGTGAAAACACAAAACATTGCCCAAATTAAGCAAGAACCTTTCACCAACATCTACAGAAAAATAATACTTAACATACTTTGGCCGGATGGACATTGGGCCTATAGTCCTGATATTTCTGTAAAACAAATAAGTTATGGTTCTGCAGTCTATCACCTTGTATTGCACTATTGTTGCAGATAATAACTAATATTCAGACATATCCACCTGGCACATCATCAGTGGATATCCACAGTGTAAGGTGGATTTTTTCAATCACAGAAGGCATATTCCGGAATAACAGACTTTGCCGAAAATATAAAATATTAATAGCAACCTGTGTACTGTCACTGAAATATTATTTAAAAGGACACTGTAACTGGCAATATTCTGAATGAGCATTCAAATGTCATCACGGGCCTACAACCAGAGATTACTTTAAAGTGTTGAAAGAACAAATGCATCATTTTATGAGTAAAAACTGGAGATGCTTGATGACAAACAAATTGATAAGAAAGATAGTGCTAACTGGAAAAATGTAGAAGTGGTTGGGGTACTAGAGAGAAAAGAAAAGTTAGTGTTATAGAGTTGGCTTGCAAGCAAGTCACACTAAAACTAAAAGAGCTCATATATTTCCACCAGGATTTGTTGTGATAGCTTAGCTAGGTAGTCAAGACATACTTTGTGAGTGAGGACTAACACTTTTTCTTTGAAAGCACACATTTTTGTCTTACTTTGGAGGCCTATCAAGACATATGAGGTAAAAGAAACAGACAAATATTTTTTTAATTTTTATTTTTATGTAGACATACTGAAAGTGAGTTCAGTTTTACTGCAATGCATGAAGGTTGTTCAAGGAAATTGAAATGAAGATGTACTACCCACAAGTGGCTAAGATGTTTATAGATTTACAAGATAATTTGAACTATGTGCGAGAATAAGGACATTTACATAGATCCCCAAACTGGATTCAGAGAAGGCAACTGGGGATTCATACAATTTCGATGAGAGGAATTCTGCACTGAATGATTCCCAGTGAGGAAGCATACAGAAAAGGTCAGTAGAAAAAGAACAGTTCACTTGAGTTAAGCATAAAATGCATCACAGAAAGCAAAACTGAATGAATTGCGACATTTGGTTAATATCTTGTTGATCCTGCCTTGTTGGACTTAAAGCAAAGCTAGCAGACACTGTTAATGTAATAATAATATAATATAATATAATATAATATAATATAATAATTTATTTATTTATTTATTTATTTAAAGTAAAATAAACAGACAGTAGTTACGATAGCCATTGATATGATATAATATAATATAATATAATATATAATATAATATAATATAATATAATAATAATATAATATAATATAATAACAATACAACTGTTATTTTATGTGTAGCAATATATAGATGAATTGACAATATAAAATGTCATCCATCATGTCTGACTATTATGGGTTGCAGGTCTTATGCAAATTTTGATGACAAAAGCTAGTGCAATGGGTTGTTGGTGACAGCAAAGATAAAAAATGCATTCCAGCTTGAGAGACTACTGAACTGTGAGTGACTTGTTAATCTTACACAGGAAAACCTCATGTGAGGTTTGATATAGTCAAAAGGTATACTTAATTTCATTCCAAAAGATATGCTAGATCTTGTATGTAAAGATAGCAGGATGATGCACACAGACACTTAAATGGCACCATTTTTGTTCATCTCAGCATGTATATTTTTCTGGGTACTTTTCTCTTTGTGTTTGTCAACCACCAAGCCTCCTGTACTGAACATGAGACCCTTCCTTCCTTTCCTCGCTATGATTGGCATTTTCAGCCCTATGGGTGGCTCTAGAGCCAAACTAAATATGAGAAATGAGGCAATCTGCACATTTATTCAGTAATTTGGTGACTGAAGTGTAAGGCTGATGGAATTAAAGGAACTTATCTCAATAATTTTTAGAATAATAGTAGTGAATGCATTTTGCAATATATGTTGCTGCATGTTACAGCAAACGTGAGTGATATTTCTTTAAATCATGCTTTTAAAGAATCATGAAGCCAGAAAGCCAGTTACTACTAACTCAACTTTTTCTAGTTGCTCAATATGAGTGTTGCCAATGTCAACCACAATGGTGATTTTTTTTAATTAATTTGTTTTTATTGTTTACTGATGTGATCTATTTACACTGAAAGAGAACATGATTATGTGTCTATTCAGAGAGCAGGAGGTATGTGGATGCAGACAGTTCCTTTACTTTTTACTCTTCAGTGTTGAAGAGATTGTTGATGGTGCTTGTCAGTGGGGCAGTATATGTGTTTGTGAGATGTACAGACAGTACTGTATAAGTGAGAGTACAGGCTGCACTTGAAGGAAACAAGAATGACTACTATAAAAGGATCATTGATACGGCTTGTCTGGCCATATGTATAATGTGTATATTTTTTGGTGGGAACAGGATGCGTGTGAAAGTAGCTGACCATAAGATTAGCCTGTTGGGGCAAGGCAAATGTGTGTGTGTGTGTGTGTGTGTCTGTGTGTGTGTGAGGTGTGTTTGTGTATGTGTGTTTGTGTGTATATACATAATACATATATATATATATATATATATATATATATATATATATATAAATATATAAAATAAGTTCCCCTTCAAAACATCTAAAACCCATAACATCTAAAATGATAACATCAAAACCATAACATGATAACATGTAAAATCCCAAACATCTAAAACCCATAACATCGAATTTCATAATCTCTAAAATGTACATTACAATATTGAACACTACAAATCACATGAAAATAACATCCCCTCCACATATAACGACACCAAACAGGGGGGCAAGCCCACCTGCACCCCACCCAATTAAATATACCAACTCCGAGATTGCACTACAGTGGGAAAAAGTGGGAAAAAAGTTAATTTCCTAACCCTAATGAATCACGATCACCGTAAAGAATGTACACATAATGTCTATATTACTTACCTGTATCGCCTAAAAACACATACAGAGTGGCAAAATAAACACTATATAAATAGTATAAATTCCTACACTACATAGATAATGACTATAGAAATAAAAACTACAACATCTCATAGTGATACCACAAGATTAACATATTAAACTATAATATTTACATGTTTCATGATACACTATTACATATTATACATTTTAGATGTTATGAAATTCGATGTTATGGGTTTTAGATGTTTTGGATTTTAGATGTTATGGTCTCGATGTTTTGATTTTAGATGTTATGGGTTTTAGATGTTTTGAAGGGGAACTATATATATATATATATATATATATATATATATATATATATATATATATATATATATATATATATATATATATGTTTCTATATAATGTACAAGTATGTGTGCTGATTGTACAACGGTCTTCTTGCACATTCAGAATATCGGGCTTTCAACTATATGAATTTCCATATCTTGATATTGAAAAGAGTGGATTCAACACATTGGCAATTGGAATCACATGTCTTATGTGAATGCTCCTACTCTGAGGAGGAGTTTGAGAATATTACATCATCCCTTTGCTTGGGATTTGCCTTCCAGCTTATTCCTGGTCTCTTGCAGTCTTAGTGGTGTTACACAATTACCCATACAATCCACCTAACTTCACATTTTGCACACTCAAATATGTTGCCCTTCCTCTATTTTCACTCTGTTAAACATGACACCTTACTTACTTAAATATGACTCACTTACTATTTACTTTACATTAGTTCTAGGTCTATCTTTTTTTGTCCTGACATAATAGCAGTCTGGTCCCCAAGTGCAATTCTTTTTGGGCTGTCCCACAAAAATGACAAGCATGCCCTTTATATTATCACAACACCTAGCTCATGTTCTGACATATCCACTTTTACTCCACCCAAAAAAGTCACTAGCAACTAAGCAGCTTGGTCATTTCATATCCTGCCTCGTAACTAGAAGGCCTAATGATAGGTGCAATATAAGGATTGGAAGGAAAAACTGAACAGATTTCACACCAGACTTGTAGAACAGAGAAACTTCATAAATCTTTATTAGAGCAACAAAAACAATAACATCCCCACTCAGGAATCATAGAAAAACTTACTAAGCTAGGCAACAACTCCTATATCACTAGGTGGGTTGCAAACTGGTTCACAGATAGAACCCACAATGAACTGCTGATCAGTCACGATTGGAGTCCCACAGGGTTTGGTCCTGGGTCCTCTTCTGTTTGGTATCTACTTCTCTGAAGTCCAGGCCAACACGAAGGACTCTGTCTGACAAAGTTCGCAGATGATTGCAAGTTGGGAGCTATTATTAACTCCCCAAGTGATGCTGACATGCTACAGAAAGGCCTCAATGAGACCAATGACTGGTGTCAGAACCATGGCCTTAAGCTCAATGACAAAAAATGTGTCTTCATCCCCTTTGGGAAAAACCCGGTTCACTTGAATTACCACATTATGGTAGTCCACTGAACGCAGAAGGCATTATAAGAGAGCTGGGAACACAGGTTGACAGCAACCACTCTTTTGACTACTACATTGCCACTGTAGTCAGAAAGTCCTTCTATGTGGCACATCTCATTACTAAGGGTTTTGCATCCGGGAAGAAAGAGGTCATTGTCTCCCTCTACTCACTAGGCCAATCGTCGAATACAATGCCCCATTTGGCATGTACATCATTAGACACTTGCAACAACTGAAGAGGCCACAAAAGTACCTCACAATGAGGATTCTAGGCCTTAAACACTTGTCCTATATGGAAATACGAACCCAAATCCAGCGTGCTAGTATCCTCTTAAGTCACACACAACTGTTTAAATCCACTTGAAGAACGAAAACTACTTTATTAAAATGTTTTAAGCGCTTTTTGGTTGCTTCAGTTAGCAAAACTTCATCAGAAACAATGTGACCATAGATTTGAAAATGTCCTTATATAGTTACAGCTGATCATTAATTAACCAGTTGCACAAAAATAAAAGGCACAGGAAGAATAAACCTAACAACAATTTAAAAGAGTTCAAAAGTTACTGCAGCAGCTTTAAACATACACTGTTATAGGCAAGGGAAATACTAGATAGCAAATGTAAGAAATATATGTAGAAAAAATGTATATAAGTATAAAATGACATTGATTGGTATAAAACATTAAAAAATACCAAAAAACGAAAAACAAATATAGTATCATATAACTTATAAGTCTAATTATACATCTAAGTTGAATTGGTAACTAGACCACGTGTTTCTACTGAATACTTCTTTTATAAACTATTAGTAGAAGCTCTCTGAACTGGTTTTAACAATAAATGTGAAGCAACCTCTACCCTAACTATTATAACTCCATTTCTTTAAGCTTTTTAATCTTAAGATACCACTAATAGAGCAACTGTCATTCAAACCAGGTGGGTAACAAGCATTAAGTCTAACCTGCCAATTTAACTCAAGTTCCTCTAATTAATTTGTTAAATTGGCAGGTTTCTTTGCTGTGTTTTGATTTTCTACTTGCTCTATATGGACAAACTCAAAGCACTCCAACTATTCTCTGCCTCGTGTCGCCTACTTAGAGGCAATCTCTGCTTAACTTACAAAGCCATGTCTGACCCAGCTCTCTTAGAAATGCTACATCTAAAGAAATCACAATCCCTCCGCACCACATGATCCAGAGACCTCAACCTCACTACCACAATCAACAGAACATGCTGGAAGGTTCATAACCCAGAGACTGCCCATGCTATGGAATAGACTTTCCATACATGTCAAGCAGAGCACCTCACTGGCCATCTTCAAGAGAAATCTTGATGAGTGGATGGGAAATAGAAAATTCACCCCATGGATCACTCCAGTGGCTCTACTCGACAGAGACACTATGAACTAAGGTTGGGTGGCACAATGCCAGGCTAATCCTATGGGCTAAGTTTGTAAAGGCTCCAGGGTCATTAGCCTAGTACACACCTATGAACCTATGAACCTATGTGTATGGGACACTTTTCAGACTGATGCAGAATCATGAAGCAGCTCAGAGGGTACCCTTTAACACAGTGATGGCGAACCCTTTGGGTTCAGCATGTAAAAAATTTGGAAAATGCCTAACTTGACTCTACAGGCATGTCACCCCCCCAAACAAAATTAAATAATAAATAAATAAAAATAAAACAGCATAATTCTCAATACATCAGGGATAAAGCTCAACAGAATCAGGGACAAATCTAGAAATAAGAGATATGGACAGTTTTAAACTACTAGTACTATTAATTTGAGACACTGACAGAAAAAAATGAATGTGAATTAATATACATTTTTTAAAGTAAAATGAGTCTATAAATCTAATTATTGTCAATATTAACTGTACAAATTCACTAGTTTTAGAAGGATTAAGAGGGACAGTTGAGAGAAATGTAAAACAGCACACGTTTAGAAATACAGACTACTTGCCCTTTGCAGAAGTGCAACCATGAAGAGAAAACAATGTCAGCACTGCCCTTTGCAGACTGTATCGAGACAGCATACTAAAATAGTCTTTGAGGTTAATAACTTCCTTACCTCTGTAGCAGTGTTGTCGAACTGGCACCTGGCACAAAATAATTCAATGCACTTCACACAAGCAACAAATGCAAAAGCAGTTTATTTGGTAACTCGAGTGAACACTGTCACCCAAAATGTAATGGCATGTCACCTTTGACACGTGTCATAGGTTCACCGTCACTGCTTTAACACTTGAAAAATAGCACTTTTATTTGGTTGTGACTGAATGGTGTTACGCAAACTACTCCAATAAATGTTAGGAAAAACATATTTATTTGAATTTATGCCACACCTAATGTCTGCAAAATTTGCATTTGGTTAGCAAACAATGCCCAAACAATGTCTTCATAAACAAGAGAAAGACTGGGTATATCAGGCAAGCCTTACACCCGTAACTCCTTTCAAGCACCTGTTTTGGTATCTTGAAGGTCCCTTTCAGGGTTTACAGTATAGCATTTTTTTATTTTATTAAAGGTAAAGATGTATGCAGTTACTCTTTCTAATTCCTAAAATATAACATCAATGCAAATATCAATGCTCAAGACATTTAGGACATGATCTTAATGTGGCATCATGTACTTTTTTTTTCTTCATGATATGGACTGATTAATAGAAGCTGGCCTCCTCCTTGCTGTTCATTTTCATGTTCATGTTGTTTTGATTTGACATACCCCTTCATTGTTTTCACATCTAAAATTTTCTGCACAATTATTTTACTGCTAACAAACATACATTGTTTTATTAAAAGTTTCCTTAGTGTATTTATCATGTTTTAGACAATCTTAACTTTACAATTAATTTTTATTTCCACTTATATTCCTGTTGTTAATGTTGCAAGTGAAATGCCTACATTAAGTGTACACTAACTGTAGACGGTCTGTATTCAAGGATATCCCTACCACATTTTTTGTGCTTTCTAGTCACTCCAAAAAATTACACTGAGTGTACATGCAGTCTACACTTTGTGGTAACCTTTATGACACCCCCTCGATATTTAAGGCTGCAAGAAAATCAGTAGGAAAATGAAAATTAAGAGGAAGAAGATGTGAGTTATGCTTGTGTTGTCTGATTACTCAGAACAGCGCATACACTTAGGGAGGCATTAAGAATTCCCAGGGAAGGCTATAAGGTATTGTTTGATTTTTTTACTTTTGAAGGTTGTCGTTTAGGCCTGCAAGAAGCCATGTAAAAAACCTCTGCCAATATTTAGCGGACCAGAGTTCCACTGTGCGCCCCCTAACGGAAAAACTGAAGACACACACACACACACACACACACACACACACACACACACACACACACACACACACACACACACACACACACACACACTGTTTACTACTGAGTTTTCTCAGTTTTTTCTCAATAACCACAGTCACCAAAATGATATCATGGTATGTACTGGTCAAAGATTTACATATAACTGCAAAGTATTTTGGGTAAACAAAATTACTTCTTTAGAAGAGCAGTTTCTTAATTAATTGTGGTTTTACTACTACATCATCACATATCTTAGTTTTTAGTATAAGGTGTTCTGTCTGCAATAACCTATTTACAACTTGCTTTCTAAGACATGGAATTGCAGCACCCTATACATTAATTTAGGGAGTGAAGCATTGTGGGTTCGGTCTTTCATGATGTGATGGCATGAGTTTTCAGCTCTAAGAAAAACTTCAGGTGGTCATCCTTTTCAAAAAAATCATCATCTTCTTTCGGCTGTTCCCGTTAGAGGTCGCCACAGTGGATCACCTGTTTCCATTTCTTCCTGTCCTCTGCATCTTGCTCTGTCACACCAACCACCTGCATGTCCTCTCTCACCACATCCATAAACCTTATCTTAGGCCTTCCTCTTTTCCTGTTACCTGGTAGCTTCATCCTTAGCATCTTTTTCCCAATATACTCAGCATCCCTCCTCAGCACATGTCCAAACCAACGTAATCTTGCCTCTCTGGCTTTGTCTCCAAACCTTCCAACCTGGGCTGACCCTCTAATATACTTATTCCTAATCCTGTCCACCACACCCAGTGCAAATCTTAACATCTTTAACTCTGCCACATCCAGCTCAAACTCCTGCCTTTTTATCAATGCCACTGTCTCCAACCCATATAACATAGCTGGTCTCACTACCCTCTTGTAGACCTTTCCTTTCACTCTTACAGGTACTCGTCTGTCACAAATCACTCCTGAAACTCTTCTCCACCCACTCCATCCTGCCTGTACTGTCTTCTTCACCTCTCTCCCACACTCACCGTTACTCTGAAGTATTGACCCCAAGTATTTAAATTCATCCACCTTCACCACCTCTACTCCTTGCATCCTCACCATTCCTCTATCCTCCCTCTCATTCACACACATATATTCTGTCTTAGTCCTGCTGACCTTTATTCCTCTTCTCTCTAGAGTATATCTCCATCTCTCCAGAGTGTCCTCCTCCTGTTCCCTTCTCTCACTACAGATAACAATGTCATCTGCAAACATCATAGTCCATAGGGACTCCTGTCTGATCTCGTCTGTCAACCTGTCCATCACCATTGCAAATAAGAAAGGGCTCAGAGCTGATCCTTGATGTAATCCCACCTCCACCTTAAAATGCATCCATCACTCCCACCACAGACCTCACCGCTGTCACACTACCCTCGTACATATCTTGTACCAGTCTTACATACTTCTCTGACACTCCTGACTTCCTCATACAATACCACAACTCCTCTCTAGGCACCCTGTCATATGCTTTCTCTAAGTTTACAAAAACACAAAGCAACTCCTTCTGACATTCTCTGTACTTCTCCATCCACACTCTCAGAGCAAACATTGCATCTGTAGTGCTCTTTCCCGGCATGAAACCATACTGCTGTTCACTAATCATCACTTCCCTTCTTAACCTAGCTTCCACTACTCTTTCCCATAACTTCATGCTGTGACTGATCAATTTAATATCTCTGTAGTTATTACAGCTCTGCACATCACCCTTATTCTTAAAAATCGGTACCAAAACAATTTTTCTCCATTCCTCAGGCATCTTCTCACTTTCTAAGATTTCATTAAACAATCTGGTTAAAAACTCCACTGCCATTTCTCCTAAACACCTCCATGCTTCCACAGGTATGTCATCTGGGCCAACAGCCTTTCCATTCTCCATTCTCTTCATAGCTATCCTTACTTCCTCCTTGCTAATCCATTGTACTTCATGATTCACTATCCCTACATCATCCAACCTTCTCTCCCTCTCATTCTCTTCATTCATCAACCCCCTCAAAGTACTCTTTCCATCTGCTCAACACACTTATAACCTTTACCTGCTGCACATCTTTCCTAGCTTGGTCCCGCTGTCTAGCCAATTGGTACAGGTCATTTTCTCTCTCCTTAGTGTCCAACCTTTCATACAACTCTTCATATGCCTTATCCTTAGCCTTCACCACCTCTCTCTTTGTCAAGCACCTCATCTCCTTATACTCCTGTCTACTTTCTTCATCTCTCTGACAATTCCACTTCTTCTTTGCCAAACTCTTTGCCTGTATACTCTTCTGTACTTCCTCATTCCACCACCATGTCTCCTTGTCATCCTTCCTCTGTCCCGATGTGATACCAAGAACCTTTCTAGCCATCTCCCTTACTAGCTCTACTGTAGTTACCCAGCTATTTGGTAACTCTTCACTGCCACCCAGTGCCTGTCTTAACTCTTCCCTGAACTCCACCTCACTTTTCAATTTCCACCATTTGATCCTTGGTGCTGCCCTCACACTCCTCCTCCTCCTCTTCTTGATCACCATTGTCATCCTACAAACCACCATCCTATGCTGTCTAACTATACTTTCTCCGGTCACCACTTTACAGTCTCCAGTCTCCTTCAAACTGGCCCTCCTACATAAGATATAATCCACCTGTGTGCATCTTCCTCCACTCTTGTATGTCACCCTATGCTCCTCCCTCTTGTTAAAATGCATATTCACCACAGCCATGTCCATCCTTTTAGCAAAATCCACTACCATCTGACCTTCTGCATTCCTTTGTTTAATACCATACCTACCCATCACTTCCTCATCCACTCTGTTCCCTTCACCAGTATGCCCATTGAAATCTGCTCCAATCACCGCTCTCTCACCCTTAGGCACAGTCATCACCACTTCATCCAATTCACTCCAAAATTTTTCTTACTAATCCATTGCACACCCAACTTGTGGAGCATATGCACTAACAACATTCATCATTACACCATCAATTTCCAGCTTCATAAACATCTCTCTATCCGACACTCTTTTCACCTCCAAAACACTCTTTGCATGCTGTTCCTTCAGAATAACTCCTATGCCATTTCTCCTCCCATCCACACCATGATAAAACAATTTGAACCCACCTCCGATACACCTAGCCTTACTCCCCTTCCATCTGGTCTCTTGCACACACAATATATCCACCTTCCTTCTGTCCATCATATCAGCTAGCTCTCTCCCTATACCAGTCATACTGCCAACATTCAAAGTTCCAACCCTCACTACCACAGTCCTCTTCTCCTCCTTCGGCCAACAGTAGCCCAATTTCTGCCAGCACCCTGTTGGCTAACAGTACTGGTGGTGGTCGTTGTTAACCTGGGCCTCGACCGATCCGGTATGGAAATATTTACTGGTGATTGCATGAAATGATTTGGGTGCCCTTCCTGATGCAACCCTCCCCATTTATCCGGGCTTGGGACTGGCACAAAGAAATGCACTGGCTTGTGCATCCCCAGTGGCTGGGTTATCCTTTTCAACAAAATAAAATGCCAAAATAAAACACTTTTTGTTCCACAAAATGCATATTTGGTGTTGTATATGGTAATAATATTATTTCCAATACCAAAGGTTTGTTACCTACTTGTACTTTCAAACATGATCGACACAAACCTCATCAGAAGGATTACGCTCTGACTATGATTTAGGCCATTAAAGTTCAGATAATAGATCAGGTGTTTGACTGTGCAGGCAGGGAGTATGCACATGCCAATTCAGAGGGCTGGGCATGCTGGCATCTTTCTAGTGGAGCTCTTGTGGAGGGTGGAGCTCAGAGAGAAAACAGTAAGCTGGGGGATGGGTGTACAGGAGAAGGCATGGCCACCCATGGGCCCAGGTGCAAAGCATACCCTCAGGCTGTTTTCCTTTGTTTGCATAGCCTAATGGTGACATTACCATGCAGAGGAGAGGTTTAGAGTCAGTTAAAAAAAAAAAACAAGGTGCTATCCCACTGGGATGATGGCTGTTGTACCTGATGGAATCTTGCCTCCAGAGGTAGTATAAATACACACACACACACACACACACACACACACACACACACACACACACACACACACACACACACACACACACACACACACACACACACTCTCTGACATTCATACACACACTCATCTCAGTTCTGGCCCCTACACACACTTTGACACGCATACACAAACACTCTCACATCCCATGTGTCTGTTGGAACTTCACAGAACTTACCTACACCACAACTTTGTCCATTGAAGTCAATGAGTGACCTCTTTCTTTTGATGGCATGGTATGTTATGCAACCAAGCAATTCTTTGAAGCACTCGGCAGCATAAATTGGTAGCTGCAGACATTTCCAGGGGAGACTACATGACTAATTAGCATTAGCCATCCCCCAGAATGCCTCACTACCATCTACCATCTACCATGGTTGTTCAGACTACCCTCTGTGCTCACCCTCCCACAAGCAGGAAATTATGATGGTGGGGTGGTTTATCATGGTGGTAGGATGGTTTCTGAAACAGAAAGGGTTGCCATGAGGGGAAGCCTCTGGTGTAAGACTTAGTGCAGTAACCATTTCTGAATCCTAGCCTGAATCCAGGGCTTTAGCTGATTTGTTCAGCTTCTTTTTTTTTTAAATTACCAGGCTATTGAAAATATTTTACTCTTCAGCAGCACAATCTTTTCACCTTTCCTTTAATTTATTGTGCTGCAAAACTGCTTTCTTTATTTGAAATTACTACATTACAAAGCCTTTTTAGCCACAAAAAGTAGAACATCTAAAGGCATTAAAAGGTGAGGTCCAGAGCTCTACAAATATTTTTCTTTTTTAGCTACTCAGACTACACCAAATTGTAGCGTAGCATGGAAGTACAAAACTGAATCCATATATTTGCACTTTTCTGTTGTGATGCAAATAATTTTTTTTAACTTCAGTTTAGCTCTCCTGCATTTGTACTTAGTGCACAGAGTAAGGCACCCTGCATAATGTAAGATTATCCTGTATCAGTAAAGTGCTACAAACTCAGCAATGTGAACCAAGGAAAGGATTCATTACAACTTACTTTTAATTTATCTGCCACATCAATGTATAACCATGGATTAAAATATTTAACTGGTATTGTGTTATGCATTTTTTTCAAATCAGCCACAGTATTAACTAATCACTTGAAAGTAAAATGCCTCAGAGAGCATTTTTGCCATAGTATATTTAATATATTGCCACTGTTACACAGTCCAAACATCATTGACAAAAGATTTTTTTTTCTTTCTGATTTAGTTAAGATGACATTTTTTCTTACAAATAAAAGCACTTAGCACAGTTTCATGTGTTTTGAGGAAAGAATAAAGTCAGTCTTCATTTTTCAAAGTCACATATTGTTTGCTTGCACAACATACACAAAAATAGTTAGTGAAATTAATGATGAGACCAAAAATGCAGTTGAGTTCACACATTTAGGAACTGAAGCACTGGAATATACAAATGAAGACGGCTGCAGTAAAATTCCATTAGAAAAGCAAGGGTGGATGTTGGGATGTCAGCAAAACGAATCACAAGTTTGTGTTTTGATACTGAAGCCAAGCAGAACTTTTTGTAATTTTTTTTAATAATGTTGTTCATCAGCAAAAACATTAACAAATTACTCACAAATTACCCCAATCAAAAAATGTTAGTTCTGACTTCTCAGCAATTGACAAATCCCATTTGGCACATGTGACATACAAAGCAATAATCTGACAACTTTTTCTGATTTCCAGTTTTAAACACGTTAACAAGCTACCTTAATGAAGCAAAATGATGCCTAAAACATCATCATCCCTCTCCAGCATGGAGACCTGAAGTACCACAATGTTCAGCCCACACTATTCATGATCTTATTTCACCTCTTTCATTCCCCTGCAACCTCTATTTGACCTTTCAAGAGTCCGCAATACGCATTATGAATCCTTATCTTCCACCTTATGTCCCTAGACTCAAACCTTCATATTGTCTACTACATAACAACTACCACCTCTCCCTCTACCCCTTAACTCTTTCCTGAATTCCCCACCTCCTCTGCTCAGCTTACATTTATCATCTAACCTCTTCCCATTATTATTTGTCTGCAAACGTATAATTAATCTCCTTACTCAGGCTTTAATAACAGCTTTATTAAAATCCACCACCTCTATTCATTTCTTACTTTGTGAAATACATTTCTTGGTCCACCCTGCTACAAGCTTCCTTATCTGTGCCTCACCTATGTCCTCTCATTGTATCCCAAAATGACAAAGTAGTTAGGAGTCTTTTGCATTTTTTCCCATAAATGTGTTTCTACATGGACGTCATAGTTTGCTGTGCTCTTTAATTTTCTGGCCCTTCCATCATATATGTAGAGTGTGAGCTTCTTCCTTTATACTTTTAACATAATGCACCAGTCCATCAACTAATAATTCATTCTTTTAGGGGTCCTGTAGCATATTTGTAAAAGCTGTAACTGCTGATCATACATTCATAATCTACAGGCCAACTACCATCCTTTCTTCCTATTCCAAAGTTCCCTTCCTCATCTGACTTGCAGCCTTGCTGTTTATCCTGCTACTACTTTCTGCCTCCTTAATCTCAGAAGGTTACCCAGTACTTCCTTTCTGTACTCAGCACCACTTTCCCTTATTAATCTCCTCTTCCTTTCCATCTTAGCTCTGCTTCAATGTCTCACCCATCCTACTAACCACTGCATTATGCAAGAGAATGCTCCCATTCCTTTATCTAGAATTTATCTTCTCTTGAAAAGACAGCATATTTTTATCTTCTTTCTTTCCTCATGAATTTGCAACACTCTAAAGGCCTTTACCCTCCCATAATTGTGGCTTATCATCATAAGCATGACAGAGTAACTCTACCACCACTTCCGTTGATCTACAGTGCATTAAATGTACCAATGATTCTTCTCCCCAACCATTTCTAAACTGCTTTATCTGTATTGTGCTCCACTTTCTTGAAACATTCCTCAGTTTTCTCAGACCTTTTTTCTTTCCAAACAGTCCTCCTCAACCTATTTTCTTCCAAACCCCAAATTATTTGGGCCATTTCAATTGCTTCTTCCAAATACTTAGTAAATCCCAACATTCCTCATCCTCCATCTCTTTTAGTCATTACCAACCTGGTCTTATTGAATTTTCCATCTCTAAATAATTCTGCGAAAGAGCTGATGTAAAAAAAATAAACTTTTGTACTGAAGGCTTATAACATGTTATAAAAAGTATATAACTAGAGAAAAACCTTACTCTGATTGGCTCTATGTGATTCCCCAAAAATAAATCACTCATCCTATCTGTCCAATGGGACTTTAATGTTTTCTTGTAATTCTAAACATTTTTTCTCAACTTTTTCCTCCAATGAAGGTGTACCACAATTCCTGAATAATTACTTTCCTCCATGTGAGCATGGAAGCACAATTTATCCTCACACACTCCTATCCTGCCCTAATCACTACTGACTTTTGCATATGATAATATACACCAAATTTGTCTCCAAAATTTCTAACACTCTCCAAAATCCCTGGCAATAATCTATCAACGTTCTCTAACAAAATCATATGCTTTTCCATGACCATGTTAATGCTATTTACCCCTGATACTTTCCCATATTGCTGTAAGATGCAAGTCTGTGTTGTAACTTTTCTATAAATTATGGGGAATAAGGAGAAATTAGTTAAAAAACAAACTTTCCTAGTCCCCTTTATCACCTCCACTTTTACCTATGCCCTTCCATTTACCATTATCTGAACCTGTAGTGCTTGATATAGCGCTTTTTTCCCCCTCAAGAATTTGTCTTCCCTCACTCTTTGATACAAAACCATATACTTTTAAATATAAGAAGAGTTATTAATCATTGTAGGTCAGTTTAGAATAAATGAGACACAAGGAGTGAATATGGTTTGATAATCTTGCAAGGTATCCAAACAGATACAAAGTAAATCAGGCGAAAATATATTCACAACTAGGAAGGAAAAATGTATGTCATCAGATAGTTCAAGCTAGTTCCTAACAACACATTTTTGGGAACTGTCAAAGTTCTGTTGCATTTTAATGGTGTATTTTTGTCTTAGCTAGTAAGGGTTTTAAATTCATGTATGAATTTCTTCTGCAGTTTAGTCATGGCAATGGAATTCTTTTACAACTCTGATTCACGGTATGTGAGTAATACATCTTACATCAGAGGAGGTGGAAAGCTCTGTCTGCCTTATGGCATAGCACACACTCTGCTGGGATATGTTGACAGGTACATTTCTTTACATTAGATTCATAGTGCCCCAAAATTCCAAAATAAAATTGTGTTCAGCACAGTGTGCCAAAGGGGGACTTTGGTGAAGTGAGGGCAGACACAATTCCAAGAACAACCTGAAAGCAGGAGCATATGCTAATGCATAAGGCATATTATAACTGCAGATTCCATGCAGTTGCACTAAATTCCAAAGCACAGACTGTGTACCAGATGGGAATAAGAAGTGATAAACTAGTGCTGGCTATGTATGCAATTAGATTAGGACAAGCATTTGCTGGAGGCCACATTTCCTTGTAGCAAATACTCTGAATTTATTCAGTATTGAAAAATCTTACTGTGGATTCTACAGGGTTATCTGTAAAAATGTATTATGCTCATGATATACTACAGCAGGCTGGGTTTCTACAAGTGATATTACAGGATGATCTGCAAATGCAGTCATATATCTGCAGACAGCTAACAGAGAGCTGTTGCAGGATCTGTGTAAGATGTGTGCACCTCAAATGTCTTCTCACAGCATGTGCGTAACCCAGTTCCAGTAGAAACAAAGATGTGTCTGAGCCTTGGTATACTGGCATCTGGGACATTCTTGCAGCACTTAATATCTCAGATAGCTGCTAGTTGCATATTAGGCCAGTTCCTGGCAGTCATATGCCACATAGTGGCTGGGTTCATCCATTCCCCAGTAACACCACATGATCATGATTGCTATGGAATAGCTATATGCTGTAGACAATTTCCCGTGCCCTTGGTGTAACAGATTTCACCTATGTACCAAGCAAAATCTTCAGGAGATGGTGTAGAAATGTACTTCATCAGAAAGGGGTGGCAATTGCTCAGCTGGTAGTGTGCTTAGCAAACAGCCTTATCAGTAACCTAATGGTAACACACCTGGGTAGTGTGCATGATTGAGCTATAGGGAGGAAGAGTGCCCTAACGGCATTGTTCTAGGAGGATGAGATCACTGTGTTCCATGCTCCCATACTGTGTAGTGATGCAACCATGCTACATTTCTGTACATTTATACCAACAAATGACTGCAGTTAACTACTGGAGTCCTGACTCATGACATCATTCAATATCCCATCCATGCCTGCTGAGGACACATTTATCAGAGCACCCACTGTAATGTGGAACACCATTGAGCAATTGCTTGATGTGGTGAAATCATGATTCAGATGTCTAGACCCATCAGGGTGCACTACAGTACTACAATGAGCTACCCCAAGAACCACAGATGTCTGAAGAGGAATTAACATATGCTTCAAAAGATGATCAAAAGGAAGCAAGGGGCAGTACATCCAGGTGTGTGCAACAAAGGCTGTAGCTGTATGTACTAGTTTGGGCACCATGGCAGCATCTGGCTCACAACTTTGAGTCATGACATACCAGATGTACACATACACATAGAGAAACAGGTGATAAGTTCCCATTGCTGACAGCATATCAACAGAATATGTGACAGCTGCAGTACTCCATCTATAAATGGTACATGGGGAGCATCATACATTCCATACAAGTATTGAAACTGTGTCTCACTATGGCATATACATACCATCTTTTTATAGAGAAATTTCTGATGACATATGTAGGAGCTGCACAAGTGTTACACAAGGAAGAATGTAATACAGGTACAACAACTTTGGGTTTCTTTATGTGCATATGTCCCACATGTAGCCATTGCCAGCATAAGAAATAATGCCAAGATATACTTATTATGTACATGGATTGTAGTAAGTGCATGTAGCACATCTGTGTGCAGAATGCTGGCTGTTGGGGGGAGAATAAGGTGGAAGCAGCAGACCACAACAAGCAGACAAGAGTGCAGAAATGAAGTGTGAAAAAAATTCTTATCTCACCTGACACACCACCAGCAGGGTGTGTCTGAATTGGTACCATACTGTAGGTAATCTACTGTGCCAAGGCAAAATCTGAAATATGGAGGCATCATGATGCATTTGTCATACAGGGTATAGAAGTGGCAGGGGATGAACACAGCATCCCAGCCAGGAATTCTGTGCAAGGCCTGATCCAGCAAAAGGCAACCTATGTAGCTGCCTAGGTTCTGGTGGCTGGGGGGATGGCCACAACATTAATGTAATTAAGTAAGAAGTTAAAATTAAGTAATATTTTTCCTACTCTCTCAGCATGTTATGTTGCATCTGTGTGTATGTGTCTTCCAGCCTAGCCAATGAGACAAACACATGCATGCAGAGCAATGCTGTTTTAGGAGTTTTCCAGCCTAAATGCATGAAGAACAATGTATGAAATCTGATTTTTGAACTAGATAAGTGGAGGTATGAATTTCAGAAAAGGCTTATTGATTTTGCAGCAGCATAACTTGCTAAGGTATGATATGGTGTGTGCAATGCCCTAGTTAGGGGGCAGTTTAGTTAATTAACTTGCTCAGGCTCAAACCCTGTAATTTGGCTACAGGATGCAATAGCCTTTATCTTCTACACCAACTATCAGACATTTTGGTAAATCACTAAGTATTATAGTTAGTCATTAGAGTTGGTTGAAATATTCTGAAATGGGTACTTTTTCATTTATTGGTTCATACAGTTTGTTTCACTACTTAATGAAAAAAAAAATTAAAAACTGGAAATTTAAAATGTACTCTAATGAAGTATTTAACAAGAAATGCATTAAATAAGGAAGGGGATTCAAAGAGCATATTCATTTTTGCATGGCCCTAAAAATGTATGCAGAAGGGCCATGATATGAAAATATTCCAGGGAACAAGGCCACTAGTGGGGTGCATTTTCAATGAATGTGAGCTTCGATGCTATTTTAATAACTGTCAGCTTCAAGGGAAGATAAGTTTACTGTTGCTCATGCAAAGTCTGATTTCAGTGTGCAACTCTTTTGTTAACAAATGGCCAATAGTGTTTGTATTTTAAAGTTTAAAAGTAGTGCTATTAGTGCAACAGGTAGCATACTTACCTTTTGTGCAGAAGGCTCTGGGTTTTACACCACCACCACCATGTAGATGGACTGTTCACATTGCAGTGCAGGAAAACGGGGAATGCTGCACTCCTGAGTGTGTTGTCCTTTAGATGAAACATTAAACTGCGGCCCTATCTGCTTGCATTGGTGAGAGCTGCTATGATTTCTTTTACATCCACCTGAGCTAACATAAAGAATAGGGGTCCTTTATTTGTATACAAAAAATAACTCTTATTTACAAAATCTTTACATATTTACAAATATTTAAATATGTACAAATATATAACTATACAACTCTGTTTATACGTATTCATGATTTCCTTTTCAATAATGCTAAATTTTCATCCCTATTAGATCCCCACTCCTTTTTCCATAGCCACCATCTGATTTCACTTAGTGTTCTTGTTGTTCTTCTTTCAGCTTTTCCTGGTTAGGGGTCGCCACAGTGGAACTACAATTCGCTAATGATTGGCAGTAGATTTTTATGGTGCCGAGGTGCCAGCTCGGCGCCCAACCTTCAACGAAGGCACGCCCATTCTACGCATGTCTTTTGAATGCCACTCGACTATGGGGAGGACATGCAGACTCCACACAGAAGGCGCTCCAGCCGAAAATCGAACGGGAGGACCTCATGCTGTGAGGCGACAACGCTACAATTGCACCACCTCTGATTTCACTTAATACTGTTGCTAAAATCCATTTATCATTAAACATAATTTTGTTTATTATTTCATTCCATATAACCCTTATAAAATAAAATAACTTTTTATCTACTTTCTTAATGCATTTTTATAATATCCGTATTTAATCATATATATGTT
Organism: Protopterus annectens; assembly: GCF_019279795.1. Taxonomy (NCBI): domain Eukaryota; kingdom Metazoa; phylum Chordata; order Ceratodontiformes; family Protopteridae; genus Protopterus; species Protopterus annectens. Next base: position 1,843,235,887 of record NC_056728.1, read on the forward strand.
TATTTTATCCCCTTCTTTTATAGCTTCAAAGAATCTGCTTTACATAGTTTCCCCATAACTTGTTTTACTCTTTTACATTTCAAAAACACATGTACTGTAGTTTCTTCTATGTAAACATATTCTATTAGTTTTCTTTTTATATGGCATATTTCCTTTTACTGGCAATTTATCTATTACCAGTCTCCACAAAAAATCTTGACATTCTACTTTCTGATTACATCATTTGCTTCTTATTTTTATAGCTTTAATTTTTTCATATGTTAGATTTCCCATGATTTTACATAGTAATGATTTATCTTTATATTCTTATACCACACTTTTTTTTCTATATCATCAATTTTTATTTTCTTCAAAAATATTTTCTCTTGGTAACATTTTATTTCTTCCTTTATACACTCTTTTTCTCTTTTATTTTTTACCATACCCCCAAATTGATCATACTTATATGTATACACTTTTGTTATTAATCTCTCATCTTTTTCATTTATCAACTTTAACACTTTGTACAAATTTAAAAACGCAGCATATAAGACTGGGTCAATCAACCCTAAACCTCCTTCTTCTTTATTTACATACAAAAGACCGCTTTTTACCCGTTTTATCTGGAACCCCATATAAATGAGAAAATTATTTGCAATGATTCCTTTTCAAATGCTGTTGGCAACATAAATACACTTGCTAAGTATACTATTTTCCCATCATTACTAAATTTATCAAATAAGCCTTTTTTAAATGATACTTTATATGTTCTCCAGAAAAGACATATTTTTTCCTTTTGGCTATTCCTGTCAGGGACCACAGTGGAACAATGGTCCACAGAATGATTGACAGTGGAGTTTTATGGTGTTGAGTTGCCAGCTTGGCACCAAACCTTCCACAGAAGGCAAACACTCACACCTAGGGCCAACTAAGGGTGTCCAGACAATCTGCAGCATCTATTTGGAATGTGGGAGGAAACTGGAGCACCTGAAGGAAACCCACACAACTACAGGAAGGACATACAGAGTCTACACATAAGGCAGCCCAGCCAAGAATCAAACCAAAGAATATCTTGCTGTGAGGTGGTCATGATAACCACTGCAGCTGCCCATGTTCTCCAGAAAATACATGTTTGCTTTATTTCTTCTATTGTTTGAATTCTACTTACATCTTTATTCCCAAATTTTATACCTAACACAGAAATTTCCTTCATTGTAATATATATATATATATATATATATATATATATATATATATATATATATATATATATATATATGTGTGTGTGTGTGTGTGTGTATATATATATATATATATATATATATATATATATAAAAAACCACTCTTTATTACATCACCTAAACCTCTATTTTTCTCTTTATTTAAAGCTATCTCTATCATCTGTAGGCACTCATTTGTGTAAATTATTACTTCTTTTATCCAATTTTTGTTTTTTGCAATTATTGTAATGTCCTCTGGATATGTTAACAGAACTGGAATTCTTAACCCTTCAGGTGTTGTATACCCCATCCCCTTCATTTTGTAATTTATTTCACATACTATCACATTCATAACTAAAGGGTGTACATCTCATTGGGCATTCCTGTCTTACACCAGTCTTCATATCTACCTCTTGGCTTAACCAGCCATTTACAAGTATTTTACTTTATTATTACATCATTATTACTATACACTGACATGCATACTTTCTCACTTTCTCACTTATACTATATTCTTTCATTATTACCCATAAGATTTCATGTCTGATTGTGTCAAATGCTTTTTTTAGATCTATCATGATGTTTGATTCTTTTCTGTTCAAATCATCCACAATTTCCCTAACTATTATTAATAATTCTTAACAACCCTTCCCATTTATACTACATATGCTATCTTCCATAATGTTTTTCGTTTTAGTTTCAAATCTCTTTTGTATTATTTTCATAAAGATCTTATAATCATTATTATTCAGTACTATTGGTCTCCTTTTTAATTCTCTTCTATATTCCCTTTTCCATATGAATTTAAGTATTTTATGACATAATTCATTATACATAAAACATTCATTTAACCATTCATTCAAAATCTCTAAAAATATATTTTTTTGCAATCCCTTAAATTTGTATACATTTCACACCCTATTCCATCTGAGCCTGCAGCCAAATCTTTATTTATTCTGATACTTTAACTAGCTCATTTAAAGAAATCTCCTTTTTGAATTATTTATTCTCTTTTCTGTCAACCTTTATACTTTCTGTGTTTTTTCACTACTTTCATTTTTTTTCTTTAAACTATTCTTGCACATATCGTACTACACTATTCATAATCTTTTCCTGAGTTCTTTTTAGCTCTGCTTTTACATTTTTATTTCTCTTATTACACTACTTTCTTTCTTTACTAATCTGCTTAAGTAACTCAGTGCTTCTTCACTTTTCCTTGTAAAAATATCTTTGCTTATGTAATAATTCTTATATTTTTTTTCTTGATGTCTTTCATATAATTATTTTTCTTGGTCAAAATACATTCGATCATTATGTTCTAAATCTTCCAATGCAATGCATCATTATATGTTCTTTTATATTTTTTCTTTCTCTACTTTTCTCACATCATATTGCCATTGCAAAAAAAAAAACAAAAAACATTTTTAATATTTTCCTTAAATATCATCCACCGTTCAGTCAATTTTTATAAAATGCTCTCATAGTAATATGATCTTTCCATAACTGTTTTACTAATCTCTTTCCTTATTCATTTCATGCTTTCTCATTTATCCTTTTTATTCCTTTGCATATTTTATATATTCCTTATTTTCTTTTATTTCTAGCCATATTGCAAGATGATCGGAAAATCATTTTTCATCTACTTCCCCTTCTATTACAGCTAAACCTCCTGATACAATAAACAAATCTACTTCATTTCTATACATACCCTTTTGTAAGTCCATCAATTTTTGTCCGAAAGTTTTAACTTGCCACATCTTATAACTTCTAATATTTTTCTTATATCGTTTCCTTTCGTTTTACGCTTGCCTCTTAAATCACAGTTGAAGTCTCCTGTTATTACAATATTCATATTCATCACTACATAATTTACGATCTATGTATGGTGGTGCAGCGGTTAGTGTTATTGCCTCACAGCAAGAGGTTCTTCCTTCAATTCTCATCTGGACTGCCTTCTGTGTGGAATCTCCATGTCCGTCCTGTGTGGTGATTGAGTTTCAAAGACATGCAGGTAGGTGCGTGCGTGTATGTGTATGCCTTCTGTGAAGGTTGGGCGCAAGGCTGGTAACTCAACACTGTAAAAAAATACTACTACCAATCAATTTGCGGACTAATTTTCTGCTGTGGCAACCCCTAACTGGGAAAAGCCGAAAGACATTGCAATCACTACATAGTCTAAGATCTGATGGAAAAAGCTTTCCCTTTATTTACAGTTAGTATAAGCATATAATATTATAATTCTATATGTTTGTTCTTTCCATTTTAAATCTACAATGGTTAACCTTTCCATTTTTGCTGAAGTCACATCTAATATTTTACTGTATTTCTACAGAATATGGCTATTCCAGAACATCTCAAATTTCACAAATTCCAAATGATCTTTCCTCCTCATAGTTTCTCTTCATTTGTTAAAAATCATGGGTCTTCTGAAATAATTCCATCTACATCACATGTATTACACTACCGCAAAATTCCATTTCTTCTTACTATATTCCTAATTCCTCACCAAGAGTATTACTGGCCTCAAACATATGTCCTATGGAGCCTGACTGAAAAAACTCCGGCTGTACTCATTGACATATCGTTTACTCAGAGGTGATCTCTGCCTGACTTACAAAGCCATGTCCAACTCAGAATTGATGGGCATGCTCCACCTAAAGAAATCCAAGTCACTGTGAGCCACGTGCTCTAGTGAGCTAAACCTCGCCACAACAATAAATAGAACACGCTTGAGGGATAGATTCCTGTCACAGAGACTCCCCATGCTTTGGAACAAAATTCCAAACTACATTAGGTAGCGCCCCTCACTAACACTCTTCAAGAGAAACCTTGACGAGTGGATGGGTAACAGAAAATACACCCCTGGGATCACTTCATTGTCTCTGCTTGACAGAGGATAAGTTAATTAATCAATGGGGTGGCAAAAGCTGACACACTCTGGCTAGGCTTATAAATGCCCTCGGGCAGATAGCCTAGTACCTACCTATGAACCTATGAACCTAATACTATTCACATTTACAGAAAGCACTCTTAAAATTTTCATTTTCCCTTTTCCTTAGATTCATGGTTTCATAAGTTCATAGCTGATTACTAGGCTAGCTTTCTTAACAGGCCATTGTAAGCCTAAGCATTTTCCTTCCCAAAGGTAAGAATCACACACTGCACATTGTCTTTGTGAGTTAAACAGGTCTATATCCAATTTTCGAAACCACAAAAGGTTGAATTCCTCTTCATTGACCACTATTTGTTGAACTCTGAATCCATCGAACGATCGTTTCCACAAACTGTTTCCCACTGTAACTAACTAGTGGGCCATCATCGGGAATTCACCCTTTTCTTCACTGTAGTGCAATCTTGGAATTGATATATTTAGTTGGAGGGGTGTGGGGGCATATCCCCCCACCAGGGTGGGTTTTACATTTTGTTGTTTTTATTGCAGTTGGTAGGCTGGCCAACGTTACTTACCATGAGAAAGATTTTTGCATTAGCGATCATTTGACGGATTCACTTTCGACAAATAAGGGTCAATGAAGATGTATTCAACCTTTTGTGATTTCGATAATGTGATATAGACCCAGGTATACACCTTAGTCATTACACCAAGCCCCAGTCTTTATCTGAATATATTCTTTTTCATCCATTTCCCTTCATTTTTCTTTTGTACTTATCCATTTAAATTTTCTTTTTCTGTCTTTTACCAATATAATTTGTTTTTCTTTTTGCTACCTCCCAGATTATGTCTTCTTCAATTATTTCAGAACCTTCTTCCATATCTTCTTTATTTTTTTCTCAACTACGTTTTCTTCTATTTCTACTTCTGAAATGTCTTCTCTTTGTTCACTTTCTTCTCTTTCTTTTTCTTTTCCTTACTGTTATTTTCATTTTTGCAACCCACCCATAAATGCCAATTTTGTTATATTTATAACATTTCAATTCACATTTTTTTGCATCATGTCCCATTTCTCCACAAATATAATGTTTTCTTTTGGCACAATTACTTATCAAATGTCTTGCTTTTCGACAATAAAACAAAAAAAAAACATACAGCCAGATTCAATAAAGCCTACATGGCCCATTTCCATTATGTCCATGTCACACTGCACCAGACACATGGTAGCATTCCATTCTGGATTCAGTAAGTGGTGTGCACTGCAGCACAAACAATATAAACACTATGGCATGATAATTACAACATACGCAGTTGAATTGTATGCTAATCAACCAATCCAAGTGGAAGAGCTATTCAACAAGCTATAAAGCAACTGTGTAGACTCATTGCTGGTTTTCCTTGTGAATTCCAAAACCTATTGATTCATAGGTACATAGGTTCATAGGTATGTACTAGGCTAATGGCCCTGGAACCTTTACAAGCCTAGCCCATAGAAGTGCCCTGGCATTGTGCCACCCGACATTAGTTCCCAGTGTCTCTATCAAGTAGAGCCACTGGAGTGATCTCAGAGGTGAACTTTCTATTTCACATCCACTCATCAAGATTTCTCTTGAAAAGGACCAGTAAGATGCTCTGCTTGACATGTATGGGAAGTCTATTCCAGAGCATGGACAGTCTCTGGGTTATGAACCTGCCCCTCCAGCATGTTCTGTTGATTGTGGTAATGAGGTTGAGGTCTCTGGAGCGTGTGGTGCAGAGGGATTAGAATTTCTTTAGATGTAGCATTTCTAACAGAGCTGGGTCAGACATGGCTTTGTAAGTCAAGCAGAGATTGCCTCTTAGTAGATGATATGAGACAGAGAATGGCTGGTGTTTTTGAGTCTGTCCATGTAGGATATGTGCTTAAGGCCTAGGATCCTCTTTGTGAGGTACTTTTGTGGCCTCTCCAGCTATTGCAGGTGTCTAGCAAGGTACATGCCAAATGGGGCATTATACTCTTATGATTGGTTTAATGAGGGAAGAGTAGAGAGAAATGATGACCTCTTTCTTCCTGGATGCAAAACCCCTGGTAATGAGATATGCCACATAGAAGAACTTTCTGACTACAGTGGCAATGTGGTGGTCAAAGGGGAGGATGCTGTCAACCTGTGCCCCGAGATCTCTTATAACACCTTCAGTGTTCAGTGGGCTCCCATCGATGTGGTAATTAGTGGGCACTGAGTTTTTCCCAAAGGGGATGATGACACATTTTTTGCCATTAAGGCCATGGTTTAGACACCAGTGATTGGGCTCGGTGTGGCCTTTCTGTAGGATCCAGAAAAAGAAGAAACACCAGCTGTACCACAGCAACGTAGTTTATTAGGATAGTAAGTGCTTTCAAGGATCCAACCCCTTCATCAGACAAAAAGTGAATGAACCTTACACAATTTATAGTGGAATCAATTAAGGACAATTAACTTTCCTTAAGAAAACAGTAACATTATTCTGTTAAGCATATTAACAATAGTAAAAAAACACAGAATCATCACAATATAACAACATATAAAGATGTAGTCACACAAAAAAACCTAAGAACATACAAATCTATTAAAATCAACCATGATATGTGCAATAGAACTACTTCATGTTTATATATGTATATATAAAAAACATCAAATAACCTCTAAGCCATACTCATAGGAGTATAGTCATATTGTGTGCAATACCTTAGAAATAAATATAAATATAGAAAACACTTATCAAATAAGCAAAAAATAACAACTGATGGTTTATTTAATGTTTTAATGGCCGAGCTTTTAAAAAAGGTTTCAAGGACACCTTGTTATTCAGGCCGGGGGGGGGGGGTCTTCTTTTGCTGGATACTACAGAATTTGTACACTGGCTGTTTCATTAGCTGGAGAGAGATTTTTGCTTTCTGTAGGATGTCTGCATCACTTGGGAAGTTAATAATGGCTCCCAGCTTGCAGTTGTCTGCAAACTTGTTCAGCCAGATTCCCTCCGTGTTAGCCGAGACTTCTGAGAAGTAGATGCCAAACAGGAGAGGACCCAGGACCGATCCCTGTGGGACTCTACTTGTGACTGTTCGGCAGTCTGACTTGGAGTCTGCTACTTTCACACTGTGGGTTCTATCTGTGAGCCAGTTTGCAACCCACCTAACTATTTAGGGGTTGATGCCTAGTTTGGTGAGTTTATCAATAATTCCTGAGTGAGGAATGGTATCAAAGGCCTTGGCCAGATCGAGATAGGCTGTATGAACTGCCTTACCTTCATCCACAGCTCTAGTGACTGACTCAAAGAAGTCAACCAGGTGATTAGGTATGATCTACCTTTCACAAAACCAAATTGGGTAGGATCTAGAGTTTGGAGATCCCCTATATCCTTGTTAATTAAGTCCATGATGATATGCTCTATAGCCTTACATACCAAACTCATCAGGCTAATGGAGTGCTAATTTCCAGGGTCTGTAGTCACTTTTCCTTTATGGAGAGGGATGACTGTAGCAGTGTGCCATTTGGTATGGACAAAGTCTGAGGTGAGGCTGTGAGTGAACAGTGAACACAGATGTGGTGCCAGTTCACTTTGTAATTCATGTAGAACACAGCCAGGGATATGGTTGGGTCCCATGGAAGCTGTATTCTTACCCTTGGACAATGCAGCTTTAACCTGTGCTGCAGTAATGCTGGGTGCCTGGCATTCTTCTGGTATTGAGATTGGTCCTTTGGGCGGGACATAGGGGTAAAGTTGGCACTGAATCTGTCAGCTAGTATGTTGGCAATATCTGTTGGCTCAGTATAGGAGATACCATTGTGCAGTAACTCAGAGCAAACCTGGGTATTGCCATGGAGATTCTTGATATAACTATAGAAGGTTTTGTGGTTATTTTTAGTGTCTGCTACAATTCTGCCTTCATAGCTGGCTTTGGAGGTTTTGATGAGGGATCTCAACTTTTTGTTGAGGCTAATAAGGGAATTTTTCCAGTCTTGGGACTTCACCTTTTTATGCAATAGTTTCTTCTTTATGTTGTAGAGTTTGTTAATAGCAGGGGACCACCAGATTGGCTTCCTTTTTTTGGAGGAGAGCGTCTTTGTTCTGTTGGGTATGACTAGTTCCATCTATTTATGTACGTGTTCATATAGTTCATTGGTGTATGATTCAGCAGTCATGCATCTATTTTCCATTGGCATGGGTACCGACAAATTAGCCACCTCTGTTTTTAGGAGTCCAAAATCAGCTTTGGAGAAGTTTTTCATGGTGGATACATTTGCGGCAAATATGGGTGAGATGTGGATTTCAATGGTGATTAGTTTGTGTTCGGATCTAACCAGGTAGCAATTGATGATTGGTGTAGAACAATGGTTGTCCGTGTTAGTAATAACCAGGTCAAGGATGTTGCTTCCTCTAATGGGGTAAGAATGAGCTGCTCCAGGGCATTGAAATTTATGAATTCCAGGAAGCATTGGGCCAGTGCATTGGTGCATGAGTAGTTTTACCAATTGATGAAGGGGTAGTTGAAGTTGGAATGCAGCCATGGAAACTAGACTTCACAGAAGAATGTTCGGAGCTGCTGTTGCTTTAATTCATTTGTACATGCAACAGGCTGAAGTCTATGCTCCTGCTGCTGCTGCTGCTAAAAGACCAGGCCAAGAAGGAGAAGAGTTTTCAGGCCCCATTCAACTCATCATAACCTACATGATGTGCAAATTGTAGACTTCTACAGGGTGGATAGAGACACACTACAGGAACTCTGCAACCTCTGTCATCCTCAACTCAGACCCTGGGCAAACCAAAGGGGAAACCATTCTAGTGGAGACAAAGTAATGTGTAGCAATTAGACCTTTATCTACAGGTACCTTCCAGAGACCAATAGGGAACATGCTGGGGGGGGTGTCACAGGAATCAGCATCCAAGATCCTCCATTAGTTCCTGAATGCTATACTCTAACATGCCAGAGACCGCATATATTTTCCCCATACTCTTGAGGATAGGGTCACAATTATGCAGGAGATCTACAGTGTAGCACAATACCCTGAAGTACTGGGTGCCATAGATTGCACGCATATAGGTTCATAGGTAGGTACTAGGCTATTGGCCCTAGGGCCCATACAAACCTAGCCAAAAAATGTACCCTGGCTTTCGCCACCCAAGAAAATTATTTTCCTGTGCCCCTGTCGAGCAGAGCCACAGAAGTGATCCCCGGGGTGAATTTCCCATTTGTCATCCAATCATCAAGATTTTTCTTGAAGAGTGCTAATGAGGAGCTCTGTTTGACATAGATAGGTAGCCTGTTCCAGAGTATGGGAAGTCTCTGGGACAGGAATCTATCCCTCCAGCATGTTCTGTTTATTGTGGTGACAAGGTTTAGGTCCCTAGAGCGTGTAGCTCGGAGGGATTGGGATTTCTTTAAGTGGAGCATGTCCAACAGCTCTGGGTTTGACATAGCTTTTTATGTTAGGCAGAGATTGCTCCTGAGTAGGCGATATGTGATGGAGTAAAGCTGTAGTTTTTTGAGACGGTCTGCATAGGGCATCTGTTTGAGGCCAGTAATCCTCTTTGTGAAGTATTTCTGTGGTCTTTCCAGTTGTTGTAGATGTCTTGTGAGGTACATACCAAAAGGGGCATTGTACTCTATAATGGGTCTAATGAGTGATGAGTAGAGGGGAACAATGACCTCTTTTTTTCTGGATGAGAATCCTTTTGTGATGGGATGAGCCACGTAGAAGGATTTCCTGACCACTGTGGCGATGTGATTATCAAAGGAGAGACTACTGTCCACCTGTGTCCCAAGGTCTCTTATCACATTTTTGGCATTAAGTACACTACCAGTTATGTGGTAGTTCATGGGTACAGAGTTTTTACCAAAGGAGATGATAATGCACTTTTTGGCACTGAGCTTCAGGCCATGGCTTTGACACCAGGTATCTGTCTCAGTGAGGCCCTTTTGTAGTTTGTCCACATCATTAGGAGTTTCAATTATGGCTCCTAGTTTGCAGTCATCTGCAAACTTTGTTAGCCAAAGACCTTCTGTGTTGGCCTGCACTTCAGAGAAGTAGATACCAAACAGGTGAGGACCCAGGACTGAACCCTGTGGTACTCCACTTGTCACTGGTATGATGCCGGATTTGGAATCCGCTACTTTCACAGTGTGGGTTTTGTCCGTGAGCCAGTTGGCAACCCATCTTGTGACATAGGGATTTATACCTAGTTTAGTGAGCTTATCTATAATTCCAGAGTGGGGGATGGTGTCGAAAGTCTTGGCGAGATCTAGATAAGCTGTGTGAACCATTTTATCCTCATCTATGGCTTTGGTGACTGCTTCAAAGAAGTCAGTCAGGTTTAGGAGACATGATCTGCCTTTTACAAATCCAAACTGGGTGGGGTCCAGAGTTTGGAGATTACCAATGTCTTTGTTTATGAGTTCCACGATGATACGTTCCATGGCCTTGCAGACCAGGCTCATCAGGCTAATGGGGCGGTAGTTTCCGGGGTCCGTAGTGGCTCCCCCTTTGTGGAGTGTGATAACCATCACGGTGCACAATTCAGTGGGTACAAAGCCTGAGGTGAGGCTATGATTGAACATGGTACTTAGGTAGGGTGCCAGTTCATTCTGTAGTTCATGTAGAACGCAGCCTGGGATATTGTCAGGTCCCATGGATGCTGTGTTCTTGGCTTTGGAGAGTGTGTTTTTTACCTGTGCAGCCGTGATTATGGGAACTTTGCATTCTTCTGGTATAGAGATGGGCCCTCTAGGGGGTGAGAGGGGGGTAAAGTTAGCACTGAACCTATCTGCTAGGATGTTGGCAATATCAGTTGGTTCTGTATATTTAGTGCCATTGTGCTGTAACTCAGAGCAGATCTGAGTGTTCCCATTTAGATTCTTGACATAGCTATAGAATGCTTTGTGGTTATCTTTAGAGTCAGTGGCAATTTTGTTTTCGTAACTAGCTTTGGAGGATTTTATGAGGGATTTCAGCTTCTTACTGAGGTTGACCAGGGAGTTCCTCCAGCCATGGGATTTTACTCTTTTTTTGCAACAGTTTCTTTCTTCTGTTGTAGAGTTTGTTTATGGCAAAGGACCACCAGATTGGCTTTCTTTTTTTGGAGGATAACATCTTGGTTCTATTAGAGATAGCATGATCCATACACTCGTGTAAGTGCTTATAAAGTGCATTTGTGTAGGATTCGGCAGTCATACCTCTATTGTCCGTCTGCATGGGTGTCATGAAGTTTGCCACTTTTGTCTTAAGAAGTGTGAAGTTGGCTTTGGAGAAGTTTTTTACAATGGTTTCCCTAATTGGGGCTGGGGGTGGGATGTGGATGTCTAGGCTGATTAGCTTGTGGTCGGATCTGACCAATGAGGAATTGACCTCTGGTGTGGAACACCGGTTTCCCATGTTGGTAATGACCAGGTCTAGGATATTGCTGCCCCTGGTGGGGGTGTGAATAAGTTGATCCAAGGCATTGGAATTTATGAATTCTAGAAAACGTTGAGCAAAAGAGTTGGTACATGAGTAGTTTTCCCAGTTAATGGTGGGGTAGTTGAAATTGCCCATTATTAGGGTGTTGGGTTGTACCCTAATACTTTCCAGTGTATCAAGAAATGAGGAGTGTGAATCCTGGGGCATGGTGGGGGGTCTGTAGCAAGCTACAATTTGGATTGCGGTCTTGCCCAGAGTTAGTTGCACTTGGATAATCTCGGATGCATTATGCTGTGCAACTAGCCTGGAGGTGTGGACATCCTTAATGAATATGGACATGCCTCCGCCTTTAGTGCTTCTTTCTGGGTTAGGTGGCCAAAAGGTGTGGTATGAATTGAAGCCTGGTAATGCAGGAGCTTTGAACCAGGTCTCTGTCACTGCACAGATGTCAATGTTCTCCATTTTAAGGAGTTTATATAATTAATATAGAAATTAAGGCACTGCATGGGGAACAGGATAGGCTCTACATAAATAGAAGGGGCTTCCACTTTATTAATTGCTATGTCATGTGTAATACCAATGAAATCATCTTGAATGTATGTGCTGGCAACCCTGACACTTACCATGGCTCACATATGTGGCACACCTCCCAACTGTATCATATACTGGGGGATGCAAGGTTATGCTCTGGAACCATGGCCGATGATACCTATCAGAAATACACACACATCCACCAAAGAACACCACAATGAGGCACATGCTCAAACCAGAAATATAGAGCGTGTGTTTTGGCTACTGAAGTCACAGTTCTGATGCTTATATACATCTGGGGGAGCCCTGCAGTACAATCCATGGACATGTACTGAAATATTCACAATATGTGCCAAGCTACCCAACATCATCCTGAGAAAACAGCTTCAGCAGGGTCAGCAAGGGGAAGAAGCACACATCCCACCACCAATGTCAAGGTCACCACAGCCACATTCAGATGAAGAGTCAGAGGGGAGCTGCCAGCTGCTGTTAGTATAGGCAGACATAGGCATACTCAACATGCCCTTGTACTGGCTAAGCCACAATGCATAGCACACTCATTCACCACATAATGGTATAAAACCTTCCTCCTATGCACATGCATAGTAACATTGATGCCAGGCAACATTCACAACCTTTACCTCCCCGTATATTGGCTGTGTACTGCTTGCATCAGACAAAGTAAGCCCTGAATTGAAACTGTCGCAACTGCTGCATTTACAAGGTAAGTATTGAACCTGAAGTCTATTGTGTAATAATACAAATGAGTGGCATATCCTTATATTTCATTACTTGGTAGTGTAAGCAAGTTAAAGGTGAGAGATTTGTACAGAAATGACCTTAACATGTGACAGCAGAGACTTGTTTGACTGATATGTGTCTGTTATTAAGTAGTAGGCCACAGGCATCAAAGATTCAAACAGTGATACCTCTCAAAAGTACTGATGATCACTACATGCCCTCAGTTAAGCACCATACATTTTTACTGGAAAATCATTAAAGAGAGAAGTTAGAAAGATATAAAACAGGGATATGGCACAGATATCATCACTTGTAGAGGGTGTTGTGTGTGTGTGTTTGTTTGTGTGTGTGTGTGTGTGTGTGTGTGTGTGTGTGTGTGTGTGTGTGTGTGTGTGTGTGGTGTGGGGGGGCAGGAAGCCTAGGCTGACACAAAAGTCGGCAAGTGTGTGTGAGTAAGAAAGAGAAACAGGCAGACATTTGGATAAACCAGCAAATGGCCAGTGAGACAAAATGAGCGCTAAGCTTCACTGCTGAACCATGTAACTGTTGTGTGTGTCTCTAGGGGTCCTCCAGGTGAAATGGGTGTGTGAGTATCTGCATGAACACAGTCAAGCTCTGTGCTAGCTCTTCATCTTGGTTTATCGGACAGGTGTCAGCCATGCATGGTAGAGATGGCAGTTCATCATTATCATCCCTGACCACAAGAACTGTCTCTGCCAGGAGTTGCACTCGCATGTCCACGCACATAGTCAGATGCACTGCTGCAACCTGAACATGACTGATGTCTGCTGGATGAGCTCTCATCACAAGGATGCCCAGGACCATGACCCCATTGCTTGCCATGTTTCTGTGTGGACAGCTCACCCACTGACGGAGCAGTGGAAGTACTGCCACTATGGCAGTGTGATCAGGCACTGCCATGTTGGCTAGCCACAAATGATGTGGCTGACCTACTATCATGAGGATGCCATTCCCCTCTCAGCAGACATTCCATCACAGACACTGCTTGTTCTATCACAGACACCCCTCATTCCAATGTGTCATTCATCCAATCCATTGAATTGGCAACACAGTGGAGGCAGTCAAGCATTTGAGCCTATGCCACATCTGCAACCCTAAGTATTTGTTTGGAGCACCTATGGGAACATGCCTGTGCCTCCATGATGGCCCTAAATATACATTGAGTGGCATGGGAAGAGACACTTTGATCAGGTGGAGGAAGGACAAGAGGCCTCCTCCAAGCAACCCTAACAACCCTCCTGCATGGCACCTCACCCACACTTTGGCTATGTCCAGAGTCAACAGGCACACTGAAGCTGCAGTAACCACACTTCCCTGATCAATGGCCTTGATCTCCACCTGTCTAGCATCTGAGGGCTCACTGGAATGGGTAAGTTTAGGCCTACTTGCTGTGTCCGATGGAATGGCAGGGGGTGGCTGTATGTCAACCTCAGTGTCAGATTCAACCTCTGCACCCCACAAATGTGCCTCTGTTTGGCCACCATCATCATCAGAGTCTGCTGATACACTAACATCAGGTGGTAGAAATCCCACAATTCCACTGTCAGGAACATCTGTTATAAAAAGCAACAAACACAGAAACAATTATTACTGAAACTACTATGCTCCAATATATGCTAGCAAAACAACAGTGCTGCCACTATTAGACAGTATTAGATCATGACATAAACATCACACACTAAAATATTTTGTTAAATTGCTCATCAGTACTGACATAAAAATGTTTGACTTACAATCCGGAGATGAGGTTATCTTCTGCAAGCCAAATGGTCCTGGAAGAAGTTAACGAAAGGTAAGGGAAACATCATCACAATTCACAGTAACACAAGGGATAATACTTTTACCCCTTTATATGTCCATTAACTATATTTTCAACAACTTGGATGATAACTACAACCTAAGCTAGAATCAGAATGTGTTGTTAACTGTAACAATCTTGAATCCCCCCCAAAAATTCTTGTGACACAGAAGTAACATATTGAGTTTAATTGTTTCACTATACATAAGTATTCAACAACTAAGATACCAAAGGCCACCTGGACACTTTTCCTGGGACATGTTCGCTGTCCTCAAAACTGTTGCACTGATGTCAAGGACATGCCATTGTACACTTTCCTGGAAGCTGCCTGAATCCCTGACAGTGAGCAGGAACTCTTTATTTGGTGTTAGTGGTGGATCTATAGCAGGCCCTCCCCCAGTGCCCATCTGATCATGGCACACTGAAGCTGATCTCTTCTGTGCAGATGTGAATATGTCAGTGGCCCTATGGCATGCTTGCTCATATATCCTGCCATGGCCACCCATGGCATTAATGCCATCCACAATCTGCCACCAAATCTGCATTCTGTATGTCATATCTTCCCATCCCCTTTCAAGGAGGAAGGTACCATGTTGCCTAAAAGCATTGATGATCACTTGATTTTTATCATCAGTGAGGAGTGGTCTTTGAGGATTGACATGGCTGGGTGGCATAGTGCCAGGTGTCCTAAAAGACAACAGAAGGATAATACGCACAAGTATCACATAACTACAAAATAACTGTTCCCAGATAAGACAGAAAAGGTAGCATCTCAGTATTACCCACTGGAGAAACCTAAAACAGTCTATAGATTTGAAATGCAAACAACAGAATGGATGCAAAAAAATGTGAGTAACAATAGCAACATGTCCTTGTTTGCATCATAACAGATATGCAGCTTTGCTCCCTCCCAAAAGAACAACAAACAAACCATCTTTGAAATGCTAAAAGTGCTATCAAATGGACTTTTCCTGAAACATTTGTACACATTTATCACACAGCATTCAATTTTAAGGTATTGACTATCATGTATAGCTGTGAAATGTCTTGACAAACATGCCCATGGCATCAGTACACTTCTAGATAATGCATACAGATGAGAGTGTAAAAGCCTTTGCCTCAGATTGTTTTATTCACATTCCAGTACATGCAGTATATAGCTGACAAAATTCAAGCACGCCTTCTAAAGTTCAGTAATCCTCTGTGCAGATATATTCCAAAGTAATAGCCTCTGTTCAGTTTTCTCCACATAAACAAGTCTCCTCACCTTTAGTTTGCCTAGCTACATGGTTGCCTTTTTATATGGCATAGATTCAGGGCTGTTAGCACTGTGAAGATTCAGATGACGTGTGAACAGATTAGAATTGCTGAATCTCAAATAATTGGCTCTGTGTAGGGGATATAAACATAGTGTAGGCAGTCCTTCAGTGTTTGTTTTTAATGGATTGCAACTGTGAATGATTACTGGTTGGGAGAAGGAAAACATAACAGCAATGCAGACTGCCCTACATCCAGTGGGTGTGTTAGATTAGACTTACAAAGTGTTAGATGTAATTTTGTCAAGGCTGGAAATGTAGGTAAGCAGCACACAATTTACAGGTTGTGTTCATTAACATCCAACCCCCGTTCATTTGTTGGCAACTGCATATGATATTATTTCCATTTAATATCGTCACACATTTTAAGACCAATGATATAGAATGGCTTACAGACTGCATATCTCAGATTACTAGTCAGATAAGTGAAGAATGACCAACAAACCCAGAGATGTTAGACAGAGCTGTATATTTGCAACCAATAATCCTAACTGGTTAAGTGATCACTTAGTGCACATACATCCAGAAATAGTAAATGTGCAAATAACAGCTGTATAGCTTCATATTGCTGTAGATGATATTGCAGCTGGTTGTATGCAGCATGGTTTCATTTCCTTGCTGCAAAGCTGTTTGAGTGGCAAAGAGAGAGAAGGCAAAATTCCTGTGCTCTAAAGGTTCATTGGAGTAAGAATTCAAATCCAGATCTATGTAGACATATCTCATGTGAACCAACATTTTCTAGTATGTATGTCATAGATTGATTTTCCTAATTTCAAATACTTCTCCTTTTTTTTCTTTTTTTTTCTTTTCTATCTTGTTTTTTATTAATTTATTTTTTGGGGGACAGTGCCTGTGCCATACAGTGCTTAGGTCATTCACGGGAATGCAGGAAATGAATGTCAGGGTTGGCTGTGCTTATCTCATTTGTGCTAAACATGACAGTGCACAAACTGGACAACTGGACAACCCAGGAAGCAGAACACCTGCAGACAGAACCCAAACCGCCAAAAATAGAAACCGGACACCTTCAATTCATTTTATTGGGCACCACCCAAAACTGCTAAGCAGCTTTGTGTGGTAGTTAACACAAAGACCTTAAGAATGATTAGTAAATTAGGGAATGTCATGGAACTAGTCCTGTGGCAGCAGGTGTAAGTGTAGGGCTGGAGTACAGATGGTCATGGGTTCTAGTACAACCTTTTTATTCTTACTGTTGTGACAGCGCAGTTTATGGCAATGAACTGAAACATAAACAAGTGTTATTTCAAATTTCTTGTGGCAATAGGTGTAAGTGAGGACTGCCATACACATGGACCTGGGTTCTAATACAGGGTATTCCATATACTTTTACTGTTGTTCCACTTTCCATTATATCCACCCTCACTTATAATACTTTGATAGAGGAGATGATATAAATTGTATGTATGAGGGATGAGACACCATTATTGTGTTTTCAGATGTATGACTAAGGGCATACTGTGTACTACATTTCTGTAGGTATAATTCTGCTATCTGGACTTGCATGGGCTTCACATTTGCCTAAGACACATACACAGCTGGATCTATATCCAATAACCTTGTCAGGTCACACACATACATGTGTAACAGCTAATAATGTCACCTGTATTCATATATGATCCTTGACTGTATCTGAGCAGAACTTTTTCTGTGACAAAGATGGAAAATCAAGGCTGTGGAAGAAAAAGTTTTGTCCCTTATGCCTAGGTCTTACTCCCATAGTATAAACATCAATTTTCCTCAGTGTATAAAGGTTAAAACAAATGTGTCAGCTCATTATATTTATGCCCCCAGTGCATGCCTGCAAACCTAACTCATGTAACAGTTACCTTCCAATTTCCAATATATATTTCCAGGCTCAGTAGATACCCCTCAAATTAAGGCCAAGTGTCAGATTAACATTCCGATTGCAATTATTTAATTCCTCATTGCTTGGCACAACTGCTCTACACTTACCATCACATAAACATGTTGCTCAGGTTTGCATACTCCTAGTAAATATGATAACTGAAATTGGCAGGAAAGCATCAGTCTCTATTGCTCTAGGACTGCTGGTAGACATGGGTGGTGTTAATGGGAAAGGTGCCAGGTTTATGGGACAGAGGTGGGGTGTCCAGGAGTCTAGGCTATTTATTGGACTTCTGGTAAAGCACTACAACCAAAGGCTTCTGCAGGGAGACTATTCTGGCTCCCAGTCTTAGGCATGGAATAGTTGGCCCAGGCTGTATCCAATGTTGCTGGTATCAGTGCACTGGACAGCAATGTAGGCATCATTTTAATGATCTACAGAGGAAAATGAGGGATATTCTCAACCACTGGTTGGAGGAATTTAGCACTGTGGACATCCCATAGCTGTGTTAGTAGGAAACTAAAGGGAGTACTTGTAAGACTTAGAAAGCTTAATATAGGCAAGCCTGGTATGCATAATGCTCTTCTGTTCTTTTCTGTTCTTCTCCCAGCTGCCAAGGATCATGATATTAATGTCCAGGCCCATGAAGCTCAATTGGAGAGACTGAGAGAAGTAAGTGGCATGTATGCAGCAGGAAAGTGTCATTGTAGCATTAAAAATTAAAGATAATGTTTTGATAGTTTATAGACTTGTATCAAATTGAGCATGCATATCCCAACTGTAAAAGCAAGTATGCATGCATTAGTCTGTAGCACAAACCAATTGTAAGAGTCCAATATTAGACTTTATTCAGAGGTTGTGGGTTTAAATACCATAAATCACAACTATAAAGTACTGTCATTTATTCAGTGCTATTTACATTAAATTAAAAACTCTATACCGGTGGCGCAACTTCCTGCTGTAAACTGTATTATGTATAATTGGAGCATGCATATGTGCAATATATACACATTTCAAGGATGACTTGCAGAAATCTGTAGTATAGTGTGTATCTGTTAGGAGGTATACTTAAATGTAAAACTTATAAAAGAGTTGAATAATTGTATTAATGCATTGTATGTCACATGTGATGGTATTGCTTTTTTCTGTCACCAACTCTTATCTCTCTTCTTTATTTTCTTTATTTTTATTTTATCTTATTTTAAAAATATTTTATATATATATATATATATATATATATATATATATATATATATATATATATATATATATATATATATTTTTTTTATTATGGGTCATCAAAATGTGTCCATGTCATCCATGTGTACCACATCACTAAATGCCCACATCATTAAATGCTCCACAGCACAGTGAGGTAGGCCATCCCCAGTGGATCAGCCTGCCCATACTCCACAGATTCAACACTGATGCCCACCACATCTGGGAGCCAACCTAGAAGTACTGCCTCTGCTGCTCCTGCTATACCTGCATCTTAAAGTAGTCCTGTCCTGGAGGCTGGTCCAGTGGTACCTTCTGGGAACAGTCACAGAGGTGGTGATTTCATCACCTGCAGCAAGTTGCCAGGGATGCTGTGTAGGGCTACACACCACACCATTGGTGCATGCCTACACCAGATGGAGAGGCTGCTCTCCTTCATGTTCCATAGGAGGAGGAGACATCAAGCACTCCAGCCACTAGCAGAGTAAGGTGACAGTGATGACAAGCCAGTGGGTGAGGACTTGATTATCACTGTGTGCAAGCTTGATGGCCATGGGTCTGGGTTGTCCCCTCCCTCACTCCAATCATGGTGCCCCCCAATCTTTTGTATCCATCACCATCCCTGTCTCAAGTGTTGTTTGTCTTGTCTGTCTACAATTGCTTTCACACCTACCCAACTTACCTGACCCAGACTTACCTACGTCCCTTCCCCAACATTCCTGTCTCTCTAAAATAAAAAATAAATGGGCACCTGTCCCACAAAAAAAAAAATCCTCCCATATATAGCTTTCCATTTCACACTTGTCTTTTTGACACACTTGATTCAGTCCAATTGGCAATACAACATGATTGTGTCGTGGTCACCCTTCTTTGTGGAGGTGTCACTCGAAATTCAGTTAATACTCTGCACATATTTTCAGTTTACATTGGTAAGAAATGAATAGCTATGGTCCATGGGGATGACTTTGATAGTTTTATTCATATTTTTGAGAGGGTATGTAGACAATATAATGTCGACCATGAGCTCTGGGTTTGGCTCCTGACTCCCTTATTCCATGGTAAAGCTGTTCGGGCTGTAGAAAAGTTAAGTGATGTAGATTGCTTGAATTATGACAAAATGAAATGATGCTTGCTTGACTCTTTCAAACTTACACCTGAGGCATATAGGAAAAAGTTTCATGAGCATAGATGCAAGGCAGAAGAAAGTGTACATGATTATATTGTTGACTTAAGTACTTACTTTCACAGATGGGTGAGTGGGTGTCAGATCACCACTTTTAAAGGACTGGCAGACCTTTTGGTGACAGAACTAGCCCTCAGTACTTTGCCTGATGACATGAGAGTCTGGTTATCAGACCGTGAGTGGAGAGAAAAGGGGTCTCTACTTAGCACGCAGAGCACCAGTACATAAGAAAGGGATATCCAGTGCTGCAAATGGACATAAGAGAACTCATGGGGGGCAGTCTAAACCACTCCAACAGAGTACACCAGTAATGGGGAAAACTACTAATCCAAGTGCATGGTTAGGGATTAGATGTTGCAAGTGTAACCAGAGGGGCCACATAGCAGTCAAATGCTACACAGATAAATATAAGGGAAAAATACAAAATAAGCAATTTATTGATGACCCAAAAAAGTTTTATAGAGATTGGGAAATAAGGTAAAAGGAATTGAAAGACCGCCAAAAAAGAGGAAGTAGATACATTTTGGAAAAGTATCTATGAAGAGCCTGTGGAACATAACAAAGATGCTGATAGAAGAAGTAAAAGAAAGAATAAGAAGTTTAAAGGTACAAGATATGAAATGGGATGAAGTAACAGCCAGAGAATTGAAACAAAGTTGAGAAAAGCCTCTAAATGGAAAACCCCAGGCCCAGATGCAGTACTTAACTTTTGGTTAAAAGTATTAACATCTTTGCATGAGGATTTAGCCATGAGTAAGAACTATTTATATGCACACACCGAACAGACACCACACTGGCTAACAACAGGCAAAACAATGCTATTACTTAAGAGTGAACCTGCAAGCTACCCTAAAAATTATAGACCAATAACTTGTCTGCCGATGATGTATAAACTATACACAGGAATTGACGCAGACAGAGTTTATAGTCATGTAGAAGAAAACTCAATTATGGCAGTAGAACAAAAGGGCAATAAAGGAAAGTCATATGGAACAAATGATCATTTGTTGTTTAATAAAGTTATAGTGGAGAACTGTAAAAAGGGGAAGAATATATGTATGGCATGGATTAACTACAAAAAAGCATTGATAGTATCCCACATTCATGGATAAAAGAGTGCGTAATAATGTATGATACACCCAACACTGATTGACTACATTACAGTAACCATGAAACAATGGCAGACCACTTTGAATTAAGCCATGATAAAGGACAGATTATTATCCCAGGGATAAAAATTCAAAGGGGGATATTCCAGCATGACTCTCCATCACCATTGCTATTCTGCCTTGCCATTAATCCATTAAGCTGTTTACTTAACAGCTTAGGCCATGGCTACAATTTGGCTCCTAGAAAACAACTAAGTCTAATGACTTCTCATATTCTCTTTTTCAATGATTTAAAACTGTATAGCTCATCAGATGAGGAACTGAAAGCACAGCTGCAGGTTGTCAAAACATTTTCAAATGATATTAAAATGTAATTTGGTCTTGATAAATGTGCAAAAGCAACCTTTAAAGCAGGAAAACTGCAGCCCCACCAAAACATCAGTTTGGGACAAAAATGTGATATAAAAGAACTTGAGCAAGAGGAAGTGCATAAATACTTGGGAATTGATGAAGGATCAGCAATAAAACATGAACAAATGTGAATAAAACTCAGTAAGGAATACTTTAGGAGACTTAAATTAATCTTGAGAACAACTTTGACATCTAGGAACAAGATCCAATCTATAAATCAATTTGCTCTTCCTGTCCTAATATTCAGTTTTGGAGTGATTGACTGGCCACAAAAAGTGTTGGATAAATTAGATATTAAAATAAGAAGGATGCTTCATGCTCACCAAATGATTTATAAAAATCAGTGTATATCAAGATTACATATTCTCTGAAGGAAGGAGGGAGATGGGCCTGAAAAATTACATGTAATGTATAGATATTCTGGGACTCCCACACACATATCTACTGACCTCACAAGATCCATGCATCAAAGTTTTTTTTGAGAAAGAGAATAAATCTAAGAAGACTTCTCTGCTTAATTTATAGCAGAAAGTCATAAAAATATCAAAATCAAACCAATCAAAACCAGAAAGAAGAAAAAGACAAACAGCAGCAAAAAAAAAAAAAGAAAAAAAAAAGAAATATAACGATGATAGGATGAGATGGCAAAAAAAAAAAAAATAAAAAAATATATATAAGTATAAGTAAAAAAAAATTGGAAGAGCCTCCCATAAAGAGAAAAGAGCAAAACAGGGAAATGTTAAAGAGAATTCAGAAGAAAGAAGAAAATAAAGTTAATATTGTCAATAGTAGATGTGGCTACATACACGCTGGTTTACAAAGTAACATGGGAATGTGGGTTTGTAAAACAAAACTAGAAACAACAACACAACACAACCTTGTTGCTGTTGCTGACACACTAATGGCAGAAGGACTGTATACTGAAAGGCATAATATAATGCAACTGTTTAACTGGGAGTGGCAAACTGATGGTATCAGTATCAAAAGAAGGCGAACTGGAACAAATCATCATAGAAAATGATGAAGTTTATATCACATGGGATCATCCATTACAAACAGTTCAAAATATAGATGCTAGAAA
Source organism: Protopterus annectens (assembly GCF_019279795.1). Lineage (NCBI taxonomy): Eukaryota > Metazoa > Chordata > Ceratodontiformes > Protopteridae > Protopterus > Protopterus annectens. The sequence continues at coordinate 1,843,258,667 of NC_056728.1, forward strand.
AGTGGATATAGTGGTCCAAGAAAAGAAGACAAAAGTAGCATTGATCATTGAAATTGCCACACCCAGTGACTATAGTGTCTTATGTACAGAGAGACACAAAGTTATAAAATACCAGAATCTGCAGTCAGAAATGAGAGTAATGTGGACGAAAGATACTCAGACAGTTCCAATAGTAGTAGGAGCAACAGGTCTTATAGAAAAGAATTTACAATTATATTTAGATATGTTACCAATTCATGTAATCCCATACGAATTGCAGAAGGAGTCATTACTTGGGAACATTGCGGGTGCTGCAAAGACCACTTTTGGCTGACATCAAAGATTAAAACAATACTAACTTCATGAACTTTAATCATACTTTGACTTAGGAATGGCATCCATTCCCATCATGGTATTAGAAACCCAAAGGAATTGGAGAAATTAGACAGTCAAATGTCCATTGAGGCAAGGTGAGAAACAAAAGGTGAGGGAGCCAGTAAGTGTGGATGACAAACTGCCAGTGACAAGTTATTTAGAAGCAACTGGGGTGCCAAATTATCACCAAAATGTATATCTTATTTTAGTAGATGGTATAACCATTGTGAGGCCTGCAGTGGTTAGAGAAAAGCAGTACTTGCATGGGCAGTCCACTTCAGTCAGAGCATTGGGAGGGACCCAGTTCTAAATACCTTTGGCTAGGGTTCATCTTGACTGGGAGGGTGGAAGAGAAAGCAAGCAAGGAGTTGTGTTTGAAGATATTCCTGCAGATGTCCTGATAAGGAACGACTTTGATGATGCAGTACCTTGTTTACATGAAGTGACATGCAGTCAGGCTTGGAAAAAGGCATGTAAGTTTGATAGTCTGGGAGAGACCCAGAAAGATCTTATACCTGAATCTGGGATTGGCATGGTTGCTGTTTCAGAGAAGGTGCTATCTGGTAGCAGTAAGTCTGAATGTGAGCCACAGCTGCTGGTGAGTATTGATGTACTGGTATTGATGTACCCTTGGACACAATGACTGCAGGGATAGAAGTGAATGGTGGTACCTAGAGTGACAGCAGGGTGCAGCTGTCAGAAGTGACTAGGCTTCCTGTGGAAGGCGAGCTGGGGAAGGTCACAAAGGTAGAGTTGAGACAGGCTCAACTCGCAAATCCTATGTTACAAAGTTTGAGGGAGATGGCTAAGGAGACACCTGAGGCTCAAGGAAGAGGGTGGTCTGTATACTGGAACAGAGGTTTGTTGTATAGAGAATGGACTCCTGGAGGTGGGCTAGAACATGAAGTAATAGAGCAGTCGGTAGTGCCCAGAGCTTATCGTATGCCACTCTTAGCCATAGCACATGACATTCCTTTCTCAGGTCATATGGACATAAGATGTACTAAAAGACATATTATGCAACATTTCTATTGGCCCAAGATTGCAAGAGATGTGGTAGGATATTGTAGGATTTGTGAACAGTGCCAAAGGTTGGTAAAGCAGGAGACAAGGCTAAGGCTCCCTTAATGCCTTTGCCTGTTATCAAAGAGCTGTTTCAGAGAGTGGCCCTAGAGATTGTGGGACCCCTGAGTACTCCAAGTTCTACAGGAAAGAAATACATCTTGGTGGTAGTAGACTATGCTAACAGATATCCTGAGGTGGTGGCTCTGTCATCTATTGAGGCAGAGAGGGTGGCAAATACTTTGCTAGAAATCTTCAGCAGAGTAGGTTTTCCACTGGAAATACTGACTGACTGAGGAGCCAACTTCATGTTAGACCTGCTGACTTGTTTATGGGAGTGTTGTGGGATGAAACATCTACTGGCCACTCCCTACCATACCCAGATTAATGGTCTTGTGGAGAGATTACATTGAAGACTATGTTATGGGCATTTGCAAACCAACATGTCAAGGAGGTTTTGATAAATTAAGTAGAGCAGGATTAACCTTTAAACCAAGTAAGTGTCAAGTGGGTATGGCAGAGGTCACTGACTGAGGACACAGAGTGGGAAGTGGTAAAATTAGGCCAGAACCTGTCAAGTTGGAAGCTATTCAACAATGGCCACTTCTTGTTACTAAGAAACAAATGAGAGAGTTTCTAGGGACAACAGGGTACTAATGGAAATCTGTGCCCAATTACAGTACCATAGTTGCACCCCTTACTGAACAAACTAGGAAAAAATAAACCAGACATCACAAGTGGAAAAACTAAAAGACCTGTCACTGTACTCAGTATCATGCAGGCTGCTGAGAGGTGACCTATGCCTGGCCTACAGAGCAGTCTCAGACCCTGCACTACTGGAAATCCTGGACATCTGCAAATCAAAGGGCCAAAATTAACTTGCTCCAGGGATCTCAACCTAGCCTGCGACATGAACAGAACATGCTGGGGAGTCAAATATATCTCCCAGAGATTGACACACCTCTGTAATAGGCTCCCACTGCATGTGAAGCAGTGCTCCTCAATGAACCTATTCAAGCACAACCTTGACAACTAGATGGGTGATTATAAATTCACCTCTGGGAAAGCACCTATCTCCCTCATGGACAGGGCCAGTCGGAGCTGCTCACAAAATCACCCTTTTAACAATGACCACCTAACTATGCTCAATAAGGGTACTTACACAGCTAGGCTTGTAAATGTCCTAAGACCATTAGGTTAGTAACCTCCTATGAACCTACACAGACCTTCCAACATCTTTTCTCCATCATAGCCTGTTGCTGTCATCCACTAGGAAGGTTCTATTCTCACTGCAGTCATGTGTGTGTGTGTGTGTGTGTGTGTGTGTGTGTGTGTGTGTGTGTGTGTGTGTGTGTGTGTGTGTGTGTGTGTGTGTGTGTGTGTCTAGACAGAAGAGCAGAAGTGTGCATCCTACAGTTACTGCTCCAATGCCATGGACTGACAGTATTTTGATACTTGCAAATGCCTACACATACATTTCATGCAGGCCTCCCAACATCTTATCTCCAACATGGCCTGCTGATGTCATCCACTATAAGTTGACCTGCAGTCTTGTATAAGTCAGACTTGTGCCATGATGCTTGTGTAAAGTACTGAGCTCTGTAGTCTGTGTACTTAGATAGTTAGAGGTTTTGGTCTCAGTGCAGACAACTGGGTTTGTGTGTGTTTGTGCTCTTGCTTGACATTATAGAGAGCCTTTTACACCAGCTTGTAGAACACAGTTATTATTATAGCCTAAATGAATTAAGAAAAAGCTGGCTAGGCAGTGAGTACGAGCAAAACAATTTTAATGAACTTTTAAAACATAAAACTCATAAAAACTGGATAAGCGCTTTCATACACATAGGTACTTCATCAGATCCAACATTAAAAGAACTCATACCACAGGTAGCTATATAATCAAAGAACACCGGAACAGACTGCAGGACGGTACGAAAAAACTTTAATGTAATGTTAAGCGCTTTTCGTTTGTTCAAATGACAAACTTCTTCAGACATAGAGAAAATATCACTTGGCACAGTCTTTAAATAAAGTAACTGTTAATCAATCAATAATTGAAGCAACTCATTTAAAGGTATAACCACATTAACTACAAGCACCACTCATACAACTAAACATTGTACTAAACAAATTAAGTAAATAATAACAATAATTATAAATGATGTTATATTTTAAAATACATATTATAAATATTTAAACTAACTATAAAATATAAAAACAATAAAATACATCATCTTAACAAGCTTTTGATTTTAAGGATGCTACTAATTGAGCAACCCTCATTCAGGTACCCTGAACTTATGGTTGATGAAATCATTGAAGAGGTTGTAAGTAAATGTCAGAGACACTTTTACAACCCACTATTGAACAATGGTTTAATTCATGTGGTGAAACAATTAATGCCAGTGCATTAGCACCGGTAGTTCCTGTAGATTTTTCAACAAATACACTGGGGGGCACTTTTGTAACACCTTACAATCTTAACAGTAAAGACTGTTTTCAGATCTTGATCAAAAACTGGGCGATTTTTAAGAATGACAACAGCGTATATCAAAGTGTAGGTGATCGGCCAGTGGTTGTTTATAAAAGGGGTAAAAACCTTAAGGCCTACTATGAACACCATGTAAATTTAAATATAAGGACAGTGGGTATGTATAAATGCCAGGCTTGCAACTATTGTTCTCATATTACTGAATCTAATAGATTCACAATTCACAATCAACAATATAATTTGAAATTGAGAGTAAACTGTAACTCAAAAATGGTAGTGTATTTAGCTCAGTGTCAGTCATGTCCGGCCTTCTATGTTGGAAAAACTGAGAGAAGGCTACGTGACCATATGTATGAGCATATTTATGCTATAAGAAAGCAGAAATCCGAAAATGCATTGGCAAAACATAACCTACAATACCCTAACCACACTTTTAAATTTATAGTCATTGATCAGATTTCTTTTAACCCTCGGGGTGGTCCTGACTTATTTAGACTAGAAGAATTAGAGCTTTGTTGGCAGATCAGGCTGAACACATACAGCGTACCTGGCCTAAATGAGGGTTGCTCAGGGTAGGGGCAGAGACTGTCCTGAAGGCTAGGCAGACATCACTTCATCCTATATGATACAGATTACAGTGACATGGCTATCAATCTATCCACATACATCATGGCATGGTTTGTAGGCCCTGTGTTTTCTTGTTGATAAAGCCCTGTGGTCTCTCCAGCTGGTGCATGTGTCTAGTAAGGTACTTGCAAAAGAAAGCATTACACTCTATTAGTGTTTTGATGAGTGCCGTCATACACTCCTATGATCTGAATATGATGGTGTGACTTATGATATGCACAACATAGACTTTCAATACCAGTGTGGATGCTTGGTGGTCAAAGCTCAGATTGCTATCTACATGTTCCCAGTGCTTGTATCACTGGGTTTCAGTATAGCAGGACTGTTGTCAATGCTGTAATTAACATGGAATTCCAGTTTTGGAAGGACAACATAAGGACACATTTCTGCATTTATTGTGGATTGTGTGGCTTCATAACCAATCATTTGTCTGTGTTAGCTCCTCCTGTAGCATGTTATCATCATTAGTGGACTCAATGATTTCACCCAATATGCAAGAATCAGCAAACATAATGAGGCAATGACCATATACTTTATCCTGAACTGTTGAGAAATAGAGTCTAAATAGTAAAGGGCCAAGCACAGATCTATGGGGTTTGCCAGTTGTGACAGCTCTACTGGTACAGGTTCATGCACCAACTTTTACAGTATGTGTTCTATCTCTGAGCAAATTGGTTATCCAACTAGTAACACAAGGGTTAATACTCAGCTAGGTGAGTTTCTCAATGATACCTGCATGGGATATTGTGTCAAAACCCTAGGCCAGATCGCAATAGGTAGTATGCACTGTCTTACCTTCATCCAGGTCTTTCACACAGAATCAATGGGCTGTGACAACATCACAGATCGCCTGTGGTATGACTCAGCACATACAACTTCTTGATATGGTTGAATACGGATCTATGTTATATTAAGTCCTGAAACTTCGAAATTCATATGTCTGAGACTATATGATCGAAGTTTCAGAACTACAAACATTAAAAAAAAATAAATAAAAAACAATACAAAATTATATTTTTAATGTTTTTGCAGTGGGACAAGCCCCCTGGGTGGCTGCTTCCTAACACCACCTGCTTATTAAATATATCAACTCTGAGATTGTACTATATTGCAGAAAAGGATAAATTTCATGTTCTGTGCTGTACCACGATCTCCATTCAAAACGTTCGAAGTTTCAAAACTTTGATCATATGGCCCTGACCATATGAATTTTGAAGTTTTGAAACTTGGATAATCAGATAAGGATCCATTGAATACACACTTCAACACACCCCCCACATAGGCTATGTTCCCATAGAAGGGCGTACATCTACATGCATGCATCTCAGTTGGGGTGGCAGCACCTGATGCATGTATGTATAGACACATCCTGACTCTCCTCAACTGTGAGGTAGACCAGCAAATTGATACTAGTAATATCCTGGCTTTGTGCAACAGACCTGTGTGGGTTGATGCTACATAATGTCTGTTACATCTGATAGATGCCCTCAAAGAGGCCATCGAGGGCATGCATGATGACAGCATTATCGTCTTGTGGAACTTGACCAGGCAAGGCATTTGACACAAATCCACACTGAGGTATTCAGTCAACACTATCAGATGTGGCCATAAACAGCTATATAACCAAATGGATAGACCAGTGTATCATATACATCAAATCTCACTATGCTGAAATGTGTGAAGTGGCCTATATCTCAGGTCCAGTGATCAGGTCTGTACATCAGGGCTGTCTGCTAGGCCCTTTCCTGCCCATTATTTAAGTGATGGACATCACAGATCACATACACATCCTGTGTCCAAACAGCTGCCTGAAGGACTACAGATTGTGGGTAATCATTGAATCCAACTGTGCTATTTGTATAATACAGACAGTATCAACACATATCAAAGATTGCTGCCACAGCCATGACAACATCTGCAATGATAAGATACATGGGGAGATTTGTTAAGTCAGGAAAACAACCCAAGTATAATGTGGACATCACAGGCTATAATCAGACCAATAGGTATGTGACTTGTGCCCTGGGGTAGATGGTAAGTGGAATGTCCACCAGCATCTGGTCACAGTGCTGACTACTCCCTTATATGTAACACAAGTACTGAGTATGTGAAGAACATCCACTTCACAGGCCATAATACATCCATAGTTCCCAGCCTTCATCACACCAGTGACTGAGTACAATGCACCCTTCTTCATGTACCCCCCAACACATCTTCCAGTGATGTGTAACTGAAGTGTACCACCTTTGTAACAGTGAGCTGTCACACAACCTATTGGTCATACATAGGTATTCTTTTTGCAGCATAAACATGACTGCCTGATGGTGCGGAACACCAATCAAGTTGTTACACCAAATGCATGTCTGTTACATGTTCTGGTGATGCACACACTACATACATAGGTGTTTTGTAACATTAATGGCATGGACATAATTTGTGACAGTGTAGATTGTACCATATATTTATGCCAAGCACACCAGTTAACTAGCCTGCATTTCTCATAATGTCGCACACAGGTATAGCAGTGTCCCTCCAAACACCTCCAGCAGATGCTACAGTGCCAGGATAGTGCACGTAATTACCCGCATAGAGTGTGGATGTATTATAATAGTTGTTCAAGTGTGTGTGTGTGTGTGTGTGTGTGTGTGTGTGTGTGTGTGTGTGTGTGTGTGTGTGTGTATGTGCAGACTCATCTGTTACCACTGTAAATCACATATGTTATGTCAGAGACATAGGATTACTGGTGGTATTATTCTGATATTGTCCATGATTGTGGTTGCTTCTTTTAATGTTGTCCATGAGCCTTTAGATGTGCCCCACTTGATGGAGACCTCTGCTGAGATTACACTCATATTTAGGCAAATCAGTTAAAACACCTTCATAATATGCACCCCTACCCCAATTGTATGTCATATCCCTGATAGATGCCCTCTGCATTTTTCACGTAAGGACGCTTATCTCACAAAGACATCCTCCCTATTGTTATGTCACCTTGAGTGACAGTCACATAATGCACATTTTCACTGTGCATTCCCTACTGTACCATATAGATATGTGATTGGTGTTGCTGCTACACCATCTTCCATAGAGATGCCCTCATCGGATGTACATTAGGTTGTTTCACATGTTCTCTTTCCCTGTGTTCACTCCTACAATTCATGTGTGTGTCCCTATTCAATACACACACTGCCCTTGAAATGTTTATTTTACATGGCAGCCCGTGTATCGTTACAGATCATTTACACAGCTTTAGTTCATAAAGCCAGGAATTGGATATCACAATACTCTGCACTGTAGATATACTGTCCTGTACTGTGTTTGGACCATATACTTCTTATTCATACCTCTTAACCATCCAGATATTCACAGGATGTCCAGATGTGTTTCTTATTAAATCTGTGGCTTTCTGTCATATCACTGGGATGATCTCAGGACTGACGTGACTCAATATTACATACATTTTTGAGTTTCATATTTCAAATCCTTCAGAACATGTATCTTAACACAAACCCCTGGTAATTCTAGCACATTTATATAGGTCATATATGTCAAATATGTCTCTATTTCTCAGTCATTGTCCCCGCATTATGCTGGCCTTTGTCCAGATGTTTTGCACTAAGAGATTGAGAGCTATCTGTTAAGCTCTGGTGATCATTGTGGCATTCCATGCAAATCCGCAAACTGTCAGTGCTCTGGTTTCAACAGGTGTGCTCTCTGTGTTAGCATACATGGTTTCCTGGCCGGCAATACTGTTACCAACCATGAAACCTTGCTTAAACTGCATAAACATGTAAACTTCATGTTGGATTTGCGCGAAGCCTACAGGGAGTTTATTGAATCCCGGGAATATTTTTGAGTTGTCCCCAGTATTTTACAACACCTGTATTCCCCCCCACATTTATCATGCTTGGTATATATATATATATATATATATATATATATATATATATATATATATATATATATATATATAATTTTCTTCTTTTTCTATTTTTAACACAGTATTAGTATTCTAGGCACCAGTCCATAAACCCCTTGTTGTCATAAATGTTTGCAATGTCCAGTGGTTCTTTATATAAAGCTGTCAAATGCCCTTTCAAAGTCTTTCTACCTCTGTCCAAAATTATACATGAATCTTTTTTGTTTCTCTGTTAAATTATTTTATGACATAAAGATTCCATGGGTTACAGTCTTTCTTTTTTCATATTCTCCAAGAAAATTTTCCATTGAAAACAAAATTCAAATATAATGCCACAAAATGTCTTTGTTAATAAATATAAACACTCTTACCTCGTGGTTTTACAACCAAAGGAACTATTAAATTGTCCCGCACTTTATACCTGTCCATTTCTTTGTCTTCTTTACTTTGAATCCTTACCACATACTTCTGTTTATCATTTTCTTCTGCCTTCTTTTCTCCTACTCCACTTTCACCTTCTTTTATTTTCTCTGCATATGTTTTCTCTTCCATCTCACCACTATTCTTCAGGATTGTTTCTGCATCTTCCTTTTGTATTTTCTCCATAATGTCTCCCCAGGAAACATCTCCTCCATTTTCTGGCTCACTCTGTACCACAATTTCTTTAAGTAAATCATCCTACAATCCTCCCAACTGGAGAGTTGTAATTATACATCCATCATTTGTTGATTCATCTCCTTCAAATAGATTTCTTTGAAACATTTTCTCAGAATCCTGCACACTTCTCCAGTCTTGATATTTGCTTTCTCTTTCATTTCTTTCACTACTCCATCATCTCCTTCTGTCTTCATCTGCCTTCCTGTTTCTCCAGGCCACCTCTGTGCCTGTAATGGAAACAGGAAGTGCTCCTCCAAAATGATTCCCACTCACAACAATAAAGAGTAGTGTATAAAAAGAGCAATCAGAACACCAGGCTGACTCACACTTTTAATAAAAAACACAAATAAAATCACAAGTACATGACCACTTTCGGGCCTAAGCCCTTCTTCAGATAAAATCACAATACAAACAAGATCAGATTTAAATATCTGAATAACCAATAACTTTCTAGTATTGCATCCTCCTCCTTTTTAGGGCTGGCTTAAGTGGTATGACATCATTCAAGCCAGGAGTTTGTCCAGGGTAACACATTCCAATGAAAAGGAACTTTTAGGTGTAGACAATGTAAAACCTGTCCATATATTATGGAATGCAATCAGTTTATACATCCCTTAACAGGCAAAGAATATCATATGAACAAGTATGTGGATTGTAAGATATGAAATGTCATTTATTTAGCTGTATGTCATTTCTGTACCTCTTTCTATTGTAGGAAAAATTAATTGTATGTTAAAAGAAAGGATTCTGAAACATCTTTCAGTGATAAGCTTACATAACATACATAATGCACTTTTTCAGCATGTGACAAGTAATCCGGGATATAGTTTTAGGTTCATGGCGCTGCAAGTTATATATGCTAATGCTAGGGGAGGGGATTTGGTTAACCACATAGAATATAATGAGATGAAATGGATTATAGAGCTAGCAGCAGATTAAGCTCCTGGCTTGAATGATGTCACACCACTTAAGCTGGCCCTAAAAAGGAGGAGGGTGCAATACCAGAATGTGATTGGTTACTCAAATGTTTAAATCTGATCTTGTTTGTATTATGATTTTATCTGAAGAAGTGCTTAGGCCTGAAAGCACTCATGTACTTGTGATTTTATTTGTTTTTTTATTAAAAGTGTGACTCAGCCTGGTGGTCCGACTGCTCTTTTTATACATTGTTTTTTGGACCACGTTTGGGCAGTGGACCTTTAGCGAAGGACTTTATTTTGTTTGTTTTAAACAATGAAGAGTAGGGGAAGTTCCACAATGTCTTTGCCAAATTTCCCTTAGTAGTATAAATATCACCAACTGTCTTTCCTGAAAATAGGCTATTAGCCTAGTGGGACTAAATTAGTTAACGGACGTTAAATAAATTAAAAGTTTTAATTAAAATCCACATCTCTGTCTTCATTTCAGAAGTAAAAATGACAATAGTATATACTCTGACAGTTCTGAGCACTGTTTATTGTAATGGGGAGAGAAACAAGTAATGGGACACTAATGGTTCTATAGGAGGTGTTCTGGTCCATTACCCTGTCTAGGTCCCCATTTGACCATGATCCTGCTCTGATTCCACAGCCCCTAAAGCTAGAGTAAAGCTGACTGTCACTGATATGCCTGTGCATCAGTTCATGCAAACTTAAACTGTGAGGAAAAACACACAAGCTAGGATTACCAGGGTACTTTGCAGGTTGGAAAATAAATAGAAGCACATACAGATCCTATATGTATGTTGTGTCATATGTTAACGGTACTGTTAATTGCATAAACGTATGTTGTTAGACTGTTAAAGACTCGTGTTATTGGCAGTGCTTACAGAAAGATGTGCCTTGGGAAGTATAAGTATGTTATTCTATGTTTATTTGTGCAAGCAGTACTGCCAAAAAATGGAGGAATGTTTATCAATAATGACTTACATATTGACAACATGACTGCATGCAATGTGTAGAAAAATACAATTGCAACAGAGTATTAAACATTATAGTCATAACATCATGCATACCACAACATATGAACCTTACATTGCCATCACAGTTTTTCACAAAATGTCAAACCTGTGAACAAATGCCTGTAGGTTGGGGGGGTGGGGCACTGGCCACAAGGCTGCCACAACATTTAATTTAAACAAATTAAAAAAAAACACTTGTATTTCTTCTTTAAGGATGCACTCTGCATGCTTCTTTAGCATTGGACACACTCTGCGTGCATCAAAAACACAGGATTTTTAAGTATGGAGAATTGCTGCCAGGTAAGCTAGCCATTCCTTTAGCCAGATAAAAGACAAGCATGGAGGTGTGTATGCGTGTGCATGTGGGTGTGTGTGTGTGTGTGTGTGTGTGTGTGTGTGTGTGTGTGTGTGTGTGTGTGTGTGTATACTAAACATTGGAACTTCATGCTTTGAATGTAGGATTTTTAAGTATGGAGAACAGCTGCCAAGAAAGCTGTCCATTCCTTTGGCCAGATGAAAGACATGCATGGAGTGTGCGTGTGTGTGTGTGTGTGTGTGTGTGTGTGTGTGTGTGTGTGTGTGTGTGTGTGTGTGTGTGTGTGTGTGTGTGTGTGGGTGTGTGTGTGTGTGTGTGTGTGTGTGTGTGTGTGCGTGTGTGTGTGTGTGTGTGTGTGTGTGTGTGTGTGTGTGTGTGTGTGTGTGTGTGTGTGTGTAAGTAAAATGCCCCAGTTTGGGATGGCAGGAGGCTCAAACCCTGCACTTTAATTATGAGAGATGAGAGTCTGAATCTTCTACACCAACTATCAAACTGTAATTGGGGTGAATTTTCAAGGACTGTTGAGTTTCAGTGCATTTTCCAAGAATATTGAACTTCAAGGGATGAGAGGTTTAGTGTTGATCATGCTAACTCTGTTTTCAGTGTGTAACTGTTTTGTTTAGCTAATGGCTATCATCAGTCCTTGTGCTATGAAGCTCAAGAGCCATGTTAGTAACACAGCAGGTAGCATGTTTCTTTTTGGATTAGAAAGCTGTGGATTTTACTCCCACACCATGTAGATAGAATGTTGACATTGCAGTGCCATTTGGTGGGGGGTGGAGGTGCTTCACTCCTGAGTGTGTCCTCTTTTGGATGAGATGCCTAGTAACTATGAACCTATTATCAGTTTGACTGCCATTCCTTTTTGCGATATTATCCGCTTACCATTTTTTAATATAACACAGGCAATTTATTATTCAAGGACAGCAGGCACTAAATTTGTACATGAAGCAATGAAATGTAAAGTTGCTTGCCTTCATTTGTTATAGATCTCTTTAATATGGAATTATAAAGATGACTTTTACTTCTGCAGAGATTGTGTATTTTGACTGATATTGGTGGATTGTAAAGACAGAAGTTTGAGTGGCATTTTGTGGCTCAAATGTTTTGAAATGGGTAGTTTTATCATTATTGGTTCATACTTTCTGTTTCATTACTTACTGGAAAATGTTAAAAACTGTTAATTTAAAACACACTGTAACAAATGGTGCTGTATTATACAAGGAACATAATTTAATACAATCTGGAAGGTGCATCAAAGAACACATGCATGTACGCATGGTCCTAAAAATGTGTGCAAGGGGCTTATGGTTGGAAAACAATCCAAAGGTAAACTGTCCAGATTCATTTTCTTTGAATGTGGGTTTCAATACTGTTCCAATGAATGTGAGTTTCAAGGGTAGAGAAGCTTACTGTTCATGCTAAGGCTGTTTTCATTGAGAGACTCTATTGTTTGTTTAGCAAATGGCTATCAGTGTTTGTGCTATAACATTTGAAATAAAGGTTTTAAATAACTCTAATCATTATAGAAGTAAAGAAGAAAATAGTATACATGCTGACAGGTTTGAACAGTGTTTATGGTAAGTGGAGAGAAATAGCCAAGTAATGGGACACTGGAATGGCTGGGGTGGAGCTGCTGCAGTGGGTTCATGTGCTGCCAGTGGGGGTACTGGAGGGTCCTGATCCATTACCTTACCTAGTGCCCCATTTCACCATGATCCAGCTCTGTATGTGACATTTAAAATGCAGTGACAAAACTGTGAGCCAAATAATACAAAAGTAGTATTCTTGTGGTATCAGATGTGTCAAAGACTACTAACATGCACAGTGTGTTATAGCCAGCACAGCAGTTAGGGTTGCCAGCTGTCCATTTTTTGACCGGACTGTCCGGTTTTCTGACAAATTGTCCGGTTACAAATTTTATTCAAAACTGGACACGTGAAGTCCGGGTTTTGTGCCACTGCCACGGTCTGAAGCGTTTCTCCCATGCCATCTTTACTCTCTCCCCTCCTTATTGCCTGCAGTCCTGGTGTGCTTTTTGGCTATAATTAGAGCCATTACCTGACTCCGGACTGTCCGGAAATAAGGGACACTGTCTGGAAAATGGCGACTGCCTTTTCTTGTCCGGAAAAAATAAAATGTTTTCATTTAATTAAAAAAAATACTTTTTTAAGAGTGTTCTACTTTAAGAATGCCATTTGCGTCTGGTTGCATGCACTGATGCAGAAGAAGCTGAAATTGTTTACATGATGTCTTCATCTTCCGACTGGGTGGTGGAATTTGAATTCCAGTCTCCAGAAGATGTTTGGAGTTTGGACTTCACAGCAGACCACAACAATGAAAAGTTGGACAAAATCAGAGAGGTAGGTGTGTGTGAGTGTGTGTGTGTGTGTGTGTGTGTGTGTGTGTGTGTGTGTGTGTGTGTGTGTGTGTGTACTAAACATTGGAACTTCATGCTTTGAATGTAGGATTTTTAAGTATGGAGAACAGCTGCCAAGAAAGCTGTCCATTCCTTTGGCCAGATGAAAGACAAGCATGGAGATATGTGTGTGTGTGTGTGTGTGTGTGTGTGTGTGTGTGTGTGTGTGTGTGTGTGTGTGTGTGTGTGTGTGTGTGTGTGTGTGTGTGTGCGCGTGTGAGTGTGTGTGTGTGTGTGTGTGTGTGTGTGTGTGTGTGTGTGTGTGTGTGTGTGTGTGTGTGTGTGTGTGTGTGTGTGTGTGTGTGTGTGTGTGTGTGTGTGTAAGTAAAATGCCCCAGTTTGGGATGGCAGGAGGCTCAAACCCTGTACTTTAATTATGAGAGATGAGAGTCTGAATCTTCTACACCAACTATCAAACTGTAATTGGGGTGAATTTTCAAGGACTGTTGAGTTTCAGTGCATTTTCCAAGAATATTGAACTTCAAGGGATGAGAGGTTTAGTGTTGATCATGCTAACTCTGTTTTCAGTGTGTAACTGTTTTGTTTAGCTAATGGCTATCATCAGTCCTTGTGCTATGAAGCTCAAGAGCCATGTTAGTAACACAGCAGGTAGCATGTTTCTTTTTGGATTAGAAAGCTGTGGATTTTACTCCCACACCATGTAGATAGAATGTTGACATTGCAGTGCCATTTGGTGGGGGGTGGAGGTGCTTCACTCCTGAGTGTGTCCTCTTTTGGATGAGATGCCTAGTAACTATGAACCTATTATCAGTTTGACTGCCATTCCTTTTTGCGATATTATCCGCTTACCATTTTTTAATATAACACAGGCAATTTATTATTCAAGGACAGCAGGCACTAAATTTGTACATGAAGCAGTGAAATGTAAAGTTGCTTGCCTTCATTTGTTATAGATCTCTTTAATATGGAATTATAAAGATGACTTTTACTTCTGCAGAGATTGTGTATTTTGACTGATATTGGTGGATTGTAATGACAGAAGTTTGAGTGGCATTTTGTGGTTCAAATGTTTTGAAATGGGTAGTTTTATCATTATTGGTTCATACTTTCTGTTTCATTACTTACTGGAAAATGTTAAAAACTGTTAATTTAAAACACACTGTAACAAATGGTGCTGTATTATACAAGGAACATAATTTAATACAATCTGGAAGGTGCATCAAAGAACACATGCATGTACGCATGGTCCTAAAAATGTGTGCAAGGGGCTTATGGTTGGAAAACAATCCAAAGGTAAACTGTCCAGATGCATTTTCTTTGAATGTGGGTTGCAATACTGTTCCAATGAATGTGAGTTTCAAGGGTAGAGAAGCTTACTGTTCATGCTAAGGCTGTTTTCATTGAGAGACTCTATTGTTTGTTTAGCAAATGGCTATCGGTGTTTGTGCTATAACATTTGAAATAAAGGTTTTAAATAACTCTAATCATTATAGAAGTAAAGAAGAAAATAGTATACATGCTGACAGGTTTGAACAGTGTTTATGGTAAGTGGAGAGAAATAGCCAAGTAATGGGACACTGGAATGGCTGGGGTGGAGCTGCTGCAGTGGGTTCATGTGCTGCCGGTGGGGGTACTGGAAGGTCCTGATCCATTACCTTACCTAGTGCCCCATTTCACCATGATCCAGCTCTGTATGTGACATTTAAAATGCAGTGACAAAACTGTGAGCCAAATAATACAAAAGTAGTATCCTTGTGGTATCAGATGTGTCAAAGACTACTAACATGCACAGTGTGTTATAGCCAGCACAGCAGTTAGGGTTGCCAGCTGTCCATTTTTTGACTGGACTGTCCGGTTTTCTGACAAATTGTCCGGTTACAAATTTTAATCAAAACTGGACACGTGAAGTCCGGGTTTTGTGCCACTGCCACGGTCTGAAGCATTTCTCCCATGCCATCTTTACTCTCTCCTCTCCTTATTGTCTGCAGTCCTGGTGTGCTTTTTGGGTATAATTAGAGCCATTACCTGACTCCGGACTGTCCAGAAATAAGGGACACTGTCTGGAAAACGGTGACTGCCTTTTCTTGTCCGGAAAATATAAAATGTTTTCATTTAATTAAAAAAAATACTTTTTTAAGGGTGTTCTACTTTAAGAATGCCATTTGCATCTGGTTGCACGCACTGATGCAGAAGAAGCTGAAATTGTTTACATGATGTCTTCATCTTCCAACTGGGTGGTAGAATTTGAATTCCAGTCTCCAGAAGATGTTTGGAGTTTGGACTTCACAGCAGACCACAACAATGAAAAGTTGGACAAAATCAGAGAGGTAGGTGTGTGTGTGTGCGTGTGTGCGTGTGTGTGTGTGTGTGTGTGTGTGTGTGTGTGTGTGTGTGTGTGTGTGTGTGTGTGTGTGTGTGTGTGCGCGCGCGTGTGTCTGTATGTGAGGCTGCTGCTGCTATGAAAAGGAGTAATTAACCAAGCTGTCACCAACTGTAAAAGAATAAATGGAACCAGAAATCACCTAAAGAAGCTCGTACACGAGAGAGTAAAATGCAGTCCTTTATTCCACAGTTTAGCGCTTTCAACTGGAACACCCCAGTCTTCTTCAGAACCATTTAAAATATGCACACATCCTAGTTTATATAGTCAAAGTGAGTCAGTCAAGTAAAAAAGTCCGCCAAAACTTTTAAAGGCATACATCTTACTTAACAAACTGATACAAATGGAAAATCACAAAGCAATATATGTATATATGATGAGTTAATGAACCATCATGTGTACAAGTATAAAAAATGTTAAAATATATGTACCTATTGTAACTGTTAAAATATATTTAAACAATATATCAGATAATATAATAACTATCTAGTCTAAAATAAAGCAGTTCATAATATAAACTGTACTAAAAATTACAATAACAATTGTGGAAAGGTCCAAATAAATAAACAATACCAATACTTTACATTTCATATCAGTGTGTAAATGCACTATATAAACAAATAAACACAAATATCAAGAGATATACAAAAATGTAATGGAAAATTATATAATGATGGAATTGTATGAACCAAAGTTATTAAGATAATGCCAGAAAAAGGTTTAATGCTAATGAAATCATTTAGTCCAGGGGGTCTCGTGGCGTCCAATATAATCTGCCACCTACTCTCCAATGCGGCTAGCTGCATCTTCCAATTGCCCCCAAATAGTAAACTCTTTAATTGGTCTATAATGGCAAAACGGAATTGGTGCTCTCCCCCATGATCATTAATATGTCTAAATAAAGCGTTTTTGGTGTCTTTTTTCTGAATTCGATAATAGTGTTCATAAATACGCTTTTTTAGACATCTTTCAGTCTTGCCAATATAGTACGTGGGGCATGATGTGCAAGAGGCCAAATAGATCACCTGACTAGTATTACAATTCCCTGTTCTGGTCTTAATGCAAGTATGGTTAAAGTCTTTTAGTCGAATAAGTCTATCTTCGTTGATGTGGCTACATTGCTTACATCTTCCACATTTCCTAGTACCCTTATATGCCTTAGAATTGTCAAGATGGTTACTAGCCTTCTCCAAAATCCTTTTGAGATTAGTACCTGTCTTAAATACAAATTTGGGTAAGGATCCCACAATTTGATCCAGATTAGAGGCTATAATAATATCCCAATGTTGACGTAAGATATCCTGAATAAAGTTTGTATGTGGAGTGTAAGTCAATACACAAGCCCGACCAAACAGATTGTGTTCATTATCTTCACCTTTTAAACTAACTACAAAATTACCCAGTAAGGGTGGGTATTTATTTCCCCATTCCTTCTCTACATAACTTGTAACATCTAGAAGCATGTTGGCCGGGTATCCACGGTTAAGAAATAAATTTTTAATGACGTCTAATTCTAATCTCATGGCAGATTCAGTGGATGACATCCTGGCCGCACGAATGCACTGCCCCTTAACTATATTTTTGAAAACATGTGGAGGATGATTACTGGA
The DNA here is from genome assembly GCF_019279795.1 of Protopterus annectens. NCBI lineage: Eukaryota > Metazoa > Chordata > Ceratodontiformes > Protopteridae > Protopterus > Protopterus annectens. The sequence continues at coordinate 1,843,276,402 of NC_056728.1, forward strand.
GAAATATAGATAGTAGGAAGTTGTCCTAGAAAGTAGGAAGTTGTCTAGAGATTTAGAGCTTTACAGCACTAATAGGGCTTATATTTGGCCCAAGGAAAAAGTTATTGAGCATGGGTTAACTACAAATCCCTCTAGACCCGTATATAGGGGTTTCAGTAAAGAAAGAAATTTTCAGAGGGACCAACCATCTTTCCCCAGGAACCCCAACAGACAATGGAACAGATACAGAAAATAACACACGACCCCCACACTAGAGTCAGTGATACTAAAGGAGACACACTACCTTTAGTTGAGTACACTACATTGACACCTTCAATTGACAAGTTTATTGCTAACGCTGAGACATCGCAGGGCCATTCAAATACTTTACACACTTATTCACCTATTTTTATCAGTTATGAAGGTTTCAATGTGTACAATTACACTGACGTGGAGATTGATGAACAGTTTATTAGTGTTATGAGTAAAGGTATGAAGTTTATACCCACATCTCGTAGTGATCTATTTGACAACATTAAACAAGTCAAGTTATATTGTCGCAAACTAAACTTGGCCATTCTCTATGACAATAAAGTGGAAAATATGGGTTGTTTAGAGAATAAACCTTTGTGTAAAAAAAGTTCCTATGTACCAACTTCCCATCCTAGTATTTCTAGTTTCGAGAAACTAGTGTGTAAGGATATTTACAGGTTACACAGGGACTTAAGGAACAAACACAATATATATCATGATTCTCAGTCGAACCTAACACATTCAGAGAGAGAATGTTTAAACAAAGTGATACATAATAAAGAGGTTCGTATCATGAAACCCGACAAAGGTGGAGGGATTGTTGTATTTCAGACTGATATGTATAATTCCAGCATATATGATATATTACATCAGACTGATACTTATGAATGTATTTCCATAAATCAGATCAATATAGGACATAGACGCATCGATCTCGTTATTGAAGAATACTTAATAGACAACAGGATTACCAATGAGACTTATATGTTTCTGAAAAATGACTACCCGGTGTTGGCTAAAATTGTGGGGATACCTAAGATACACAAGTGTTTAGATAAACCCCCTTTTAGACCTATCATCTCAGGGTCTAAGTCTAAAACTTTCAATATTGGTAGATGGATAGATCACCAGCTTAAACACATATATGGGGTTATCCCACACATCATGAAAGATTCTTGGAGTTTTCTAGGAAAGCTAACCAAGGATAACTGGAAATCTGATCTTACCCTCTTAACCATAGATGTAGTGGACCTTTTCTCAAGCATACCTAAAGATGAAGGTTTGGAACATTTTTCCAACAGCTTGAGGAAATATTCAGGTCTAAGTTGGGATAAGGTTTCCTTATTATGTGACATGATGGGTTTAGTGCTGGAACATAATTACATTGTATTTCAAGGTGAATATTTTAGACAAATCAAGGGGGTTGCTATGGGAGCGTCTTGTGCTCCCATTTTTGCAAACCTTGTGATGTTGGACTGGGAGGAAGAAGTACTTTTTAAAAGTAACTTTTATACTGACATTAAATTTTATGCAAGATATTTGGATGACATCTTTATTTTATGGCAGGCCCCTATTGAGAGACTGCAAGAATTTATGTAATTTATTAACAATTCCTCCCAATTCTTAAAATTCACTCATAGTATCAGTGCAACAAATATCCCTTATTTAGATGTTTTGGTTGGGCTTGAACATAATGGTTTTACTTCTAAGATCTACCGGAAGCCAACTTTTTCAAACGACTATCTATATTTCTCCAGTAATCATCCTCCACATGTTTTCAAAAATATAGTTAAGGGGCAGTGCATTCGTGCAGCCAGGATGTCATCCACTGAATCTGCCATGAGATTAAAATTAGACGTCATTAAAAATTTATTTCTTAACCGTGGATACCCGGCCAACATGCTTCTAGATGTTACAAGTTATGTAGAGAAGGAATGGGGAAATAAATACCCACCCTTACTGGGTAATTTTGTAGTTAGTTTAAAAGGTGAAGATAATGAACACAATCTGTTTGGTCGGGCTTGTGTATTGACTTACACTCCACATACAAACTTTATTCAGGATATCTTACGTCAACATTGGGATATTATTATAGCCTCTAATCTGGATCAAATTGTGGGATCCTTACCCAAATTTGTATTTAAGACAGGTACTAATCTCAAAAGGATTTTGGAGAAGGCTAGTAACCATCTTGACAATTCTAAGGCATATAAGGGTACTAGGAAATGTGGAAGATGTAAGCAATGTAGCCACATCAACGAAGATAGACTTATTCGACTAAAAGACTTTAACCATACTTGCATTAAGACCAGAACAGGGAATTGTAATACTAGTCAGGTGATCTATTTGGCCTCTTGCACATCATGCCCCGCGTACTATATTGGCAAGACTGAAAGATGTCTAAAAAAGCGTATTTATGAACACTATTATCGAATTCAGAAAAAAGACACCAAAAACGCTTTATTTAGACATATTAATGATCATGGGGGAGAGCACCAATTCCGTTTTGCCATTATAGACCAATTAAAGAGTTTATTATTTGGGGGCAATTGGAAGATGCAGCTAGCCGCATTGGAGAGTAGGTGGCAGATTATATTGGATGCCACGAGACCCCCTGGACTAAATGATTTCATTAGCATTAAACCTTTTCTGGCATTATCTTAATAACTTTGGTTCATACAATTCCATCATTATATCATTTTCCATTACATTTTTGTATATCTCTTGATATTTGTGTTTATTTGTTTATATAGTGCATTTACACACTGATATGAAATGTAAAGTATTGGTATTGTTTATTTATTTGGACCTTTCCACAATTGTTATTGTAATTTTTAGTACAGTTTATATTATGAACTGCTTCATTTTAGACTAGATAGTTATTATATTATCTGATATATTGTTTAAATATATTTTAACAGTTACAATAGGTACATATATTTTAACATTTTTTATACTTGTACACATGATGGTTCATTAACTCATCATATATACATATATTGCTTTGTGATTTTCCATTTGTATCAGTTTGTTAAGTAAGATGTATGCCTTTAAAAGTTTTGGCGGACTTTTTTACTTGACTGACTCACTTTGACTATATAAACTAGGATGTGTGCATATTTTAAATCAGTAGTGTCCAACTCAGCGGCCCTTGAGCATGACCCTCAGACCTCTTCCATGCGCCCGCAACCCTTAAATTAAAGTTTTACTTTTTCCGTTTTTAAATGCTTGCGACCTTTCCTGGTGTGCATGCGTAAAGCACCTTCCCATTACTTTTCCGATAGATGTATTTGCGGCAAGGAAGAGCTGACTTGCATCCTGTAGCTGTTGTGCGCATGCTTGAAAAACACCCTTCCGTTCGTTTTCGGCGCAGGTAGATGTATTCGCGGCAAAGAAGAGCTGAAGGAAGACGAGACCATTGCGCCGAAGAAAAGCTGAGAGAGAGAGTGAGAGAGAGAGAGGGGGATTTGTCATTTTTACACAGACACCAGGTAAGCTAAGTATGTTGTAGCAATCTTTACTGTAGTCATTAAAATCCTTGCACACCGAGCACTGCAGAATGGTAGGAAGAAAAGGTTGGTATATGACAGTTCAGGAACATTTGTTTGCCACTGCTAAGTGATTTTACCTTAGGCATCGAAACTTGGATTTTGTTTATATGCTTATTTTCCCTTAGTGATGTTGCAGATCACACATAGCTTGTGAAGTACACCACTCATGGAAGATGTAACTAGTATTTCTATAAAAGCTTTTCTGTGATGGGGTTGTCTGTAAATGAGGTTTGTGTTTTGAGGACCAGTGTCTGAAATTAAAGACGTGAGTGTTGCGTTGTTTGTTTCTGACGAGATGCATATGTAGCCTGATGTTTGGCTCCTTCTGTGTGTTGTATTCCTTGCGTGAGATCCTGAAAATATTTGGCAGCATTGATGTTCCTGGACCTTCCACGAAAGGACGTACTTGTACCTTCTGGGTCAGTGTTTAAGAGTGAATAGATGAGGTATGACTGTCGATCTTATTGACACATCGCAGATTTCACACTGTTTGTTGCTATTCCCTTGTATGTCAGGATCATTTGCACGTTCACTGATGTTTTTTCAGCATGTAAACATGGTGCCAGATCTTTTGTTTTGTTCCATGTGTAGTTTAATTTGCCGTGAATGTGTTGCACAGCATATGACTGGATTCTCTCTAATCTCAGTAGTTAATGCCTTTTGTAAGTCAGTCTCTACTTATTGAGAGGGCGTGATAGACAAACCTACTGTTTGGTTCCTGCTGAATTCCTTGAACAGGAAAGCAAGGTTTGACATGATGCATTGTTTGGTGAGATAGAGCCATAGACTAAAAATGTTTGTTTTTGAATAACTGAAAGAATTGTAATGCTTAAAATTGTAGAATAAAAATATTTGTAGATCCTTTAAGATTGTTAAATGATTTTTGGAATTTCCAGAAGAAGAAGACAGCAGAAAAATGTTTGATGTGGGCATCTGTTACATTAAAAGTGTGGATATTAATATAAATATGAGATTTTTTTTTTTTTGGGGGGGGGTGCTCTGGAGGTATGGACAGTGATCTGTGTGAAGTAGGGGCAGTCCTTTGGGTGTGGTTAATAACAAGGTCGACAAGTGTAGTATTAAAAGACTTGGAGAGTTGTGAGGAAGAACAGTATGATGTGTGTTTTAGGGACGGTATACAATTTATTAAAAAAGAGATAAGAATTACAGTAAAAGAGTTAAAGCAGGAAACGTTAACCCAAATTTGAAGTTTCAGTGACATGGATTTGGTGCCCTGACTAATACAGTTGTGGCTTGAGTACAGTTAATAGCCTAAACACCAGGATAACTAGAAATAATCACTGGTCTTCTTTCTAACCTTGGATAGGAGGGTGAGTGAGTACTAATACTGTTTATTCATTCATGGTGGATGCTGGGTGGCCATTGTCAGCAGGCTGTAAACTAGCTGCACTTCTGTCATGTCACATGTCCTTCCAACATGCAGTACTATATGCTAGTGACTCAGTACATTAAACATCTGAGTTTTAAGTATTTTTAAACTCGTATAGTACTTGTTTAAGTGTAAAGTCTGATGAAGCCTACGGGTGAAAGCGCTTACTACAATAAATTACAACTACTTTTACTTTGTTGACTGGAATATTTTTTGGAATTTTATCTACGCTACGAGTTGAACTGCCATCAGGTGCTCACACTTGATTCTTATGATTGTTTTGCTACTTATTACTATTTCTTGTGTGGGACCCGTGCTCCGTTTGCTGTTGCTCATTTTGCATTTGAGGTTTATATTAGCTGCTTTGGTTGGCTGCTGCACATAGTTCTTGGTGTTACGTGGATTTTTCTTCATATCTTTGGGCAGATCGTGTGTTTTTTATACATATATATATATATATATATATATATATATATATATCATATATGCATATATATATATATACCAGGTAGTGGTGCTCCGGTAGCATTGTCACCTCACAGCAAGACGTTGTCGCGTTCGATTCTCAGCTAGAGCGTCTTCTGTGTGAATGCATGCGTGAATGGGTGTGCCTTACTAGTCCTAAAACCTTAATGATGTCTCCAGCTGTTTCCCCAGGATCATCCTATTAAAGACCTTTTTTTTTTTGCTCTTCAGTTAATGTGAGACTTTTTTTTTTTTTGGTCCTCACTTGCCTTTTGCCGCCAGACCATTTCTGTTGACTCAATGCGGCCCTTGCAACTGAAAAGGTTGGACACCCCTGTTTTAAATGGTTCTGAAGAAGACTGGGGTGTTCCAGTTGAAAGCGCTAAACTGTGGAATAAAGGACTGCATTATACTCTCTCGTGTACGAGCTTCTTTAGCTTCTTTAGGTGAGCTATGAAAAGGAGAGCAACTGAGTCATTCTACAAGAAAGTGCAATGTTAGTTGTTGTGTACTACTATGGAGTATTCTTTTTGAGAAGAGCATAACGGTAGTTGCGGGAGTCCCGGTGTAAAGGCAGATTCATGCATCTAATTAGTCCTATAATAAGCCAACTGCTTGATTTGTATATAGCGTTTTTTATTCTGCATATATCTGACTGCATTTTTGTTGCTCTTTAATGTGGTAAACTGCTGTGAGTCTCTAATGTTGCAACTGTTTATATCATGTTTAAAGTAACGCTTATTCAATATGCATTTTGCAAGTGATATTTGATCTGTTTGATACTATTGCCCAATTGGAATTTATTCTGAACTGCATTTGAATTATGTAGCTACTGTATTGTTTCTGATTTGAATTTTGAATTACATCTATTTCTGAGTAGCTATTGTGTTTTATGTTTAGCATACTATCCTGCCTAATATCTTCAGACTCTGACACACTTACAGACTTGTAATTCAGCTATCTGCGGCCTTCTTTTTTACTGGCCTTTTCTTTTCATTCTTTTACCCTTTTTCTAACCCTTCTCTATCTACTGCTTTTTATAATGGATGTCCTCTCCTTGCATTCTCTAACCTATCACATTCATTTCTATACTGCTCTTACTGTTATATTTGATATATTTACAGGAGCAAATCTGAAATGTAATTAACTTAAGGGGAAGTTTTTTTTTTTATTGCAGTTCCTTTAAAATTGTGTTGCTTAAAGCTGTTAAATGTGGTTAAAATATTTTAGAAAGATAAAATAGGGCAAACTTACCTGTTGCCATAGTATCTCACCTGTTAATAATTGAGGGTCAGCTGTGGTTAATTGTTATTTGTGACATACTGAGATTGGTATAGCAAAGGTATGTAAATTGATGACCCAGCTAGTTTTCTGACCATCCACTAGTTGTCCACATTAAGCATATGCTCAGTAGCTTTCTATAAAAGGCATAGGTTCATTTTTCAAAAGCTGCATGACCAATTGTGTCATTTTATATTGTTTTATACTAAACATGTATTTTCAGACCATGCTATACATTTTCAGGTTGGTGTTATTGATGTAAGATATGATTGTTGTTAATACTGTGTCATTTCTTAGAACATTTTAAAATGTTATCATCCTAAACTTGGGAAAACAATGTGCAATGCTGTTTCGGTGAATGTAAGATTTAAAGGCAGAGTAGTTTTAATGCTAAGTCTGTTTTCATGATGAGACTGTATTGCTTTGTTTAGCAAATGTGTATCAATGGTTTGCGCTATAAAATTTGAAATAAATGTTTTAAATTAAATCCAAATATCTGTAATCACTGTAGAAGTAAAGCAGAAGACAGTATGCACACTGACAGTTTTGAACAGTGTTTCTGGAAACTGGGGAGAAATCGGCTGAAAGCAGGCATCCGGAACAGAAAAAGAGGGTGTTCCCATCAGTTGATGTCACAGTAATGTCACAAAATGGGTGGGGCATGGTTGGGAGAGGGGGTGGGAATGGGTGGGGTTATGGGTGATGCGAGGGGTGTGAACTTAGTCTGGTTTTAGCCACAAAGAAAGCTGGCAACCCTAACAGCAGTTATCATTGCCACAGTCCAGGGTGACACACACACACACACACACACACACACACACACACACACACAAATGCAGTATTATCTTTATTTAGGCTTGGAAATGCAGACATTTTGAAGCAGATCTATAACTTCATTTTGCATTCGGCTTCAGTACATGCACTCTGTGGGGAGATTTACAGATGAGCCAATAACCTTCAGGCCAAAACACTGATAAGAACAAGACATGCAGAACTCAGATTTCCAAAAAAACATTTTGTTGTGTGTCAGAATGAATTTACAGAGACAGAAATGTACAGCGACAGATTAGGCCACATGGACAAGTTTTGTTATTAGAATTAAGAGCCACAAAGTCTGAGGCTCAAGGCTGAGAAAGTGATTTGAGTTACAAGACACAGGGGGGATTCAGTAATCCTCCGTGTAAGACTAACTAAGTCTTACTCGGAAACGGCCGCCTAAGAGCATGATGTCATCGCGCCATGCATCTTCATGAGGGTGCGCTGACTCAACTCTAAGGCTAACACGGACTGTGTAGAAGTGCAGGGTGCATGTCAGACTGCTGAGCAGTCCCAATATCCACACCCCTGTAAGTGCCTAAATCTGCAAATGTCAGCAGATTTGAGTGAGTCTGCTCAAATGTGTATACCCCCAACACTACACTCCCCCACACCCAAAACCCCTGTAAAAATGAAATAAAATGTAAAACAATTTTTTTTTTATTATTCCCGAAATAGCTGCCCGTATTTGCGCGTGTGCACGGGCGTGCCCATTGATTAGCTACAGTAAGCAGTTTAGACATCAAAGAGGATAACAACCTACTAATATGCAAATTAAGCCAAATAGCAATAGCATAGTGCTAGAGCCTTCACACAAAGAGGAGGCATTCCCGGTTCGAGTCCCACCACGCCCCTTTCCATTTTCAGTAGGAAATCTGTACATATAAATAATTCCTGACATTTACATTTTAAATTTTATTAACAGCTCCACTGTTACCATCTGTGGGCTCATGGGCTTGCGATTTCCAAACATCCTTCTCCATCAATTGTGTTCACACACCCCATGTGTCATATTCCGCCCCTGTATGCATCTTGTCTTGTCTGTTTACCTCCCCAACCTACCTCTCACAACATACCTACTTCCCCTACCTCACATTCCACTCTCACCTGAAAAAAAAAAAAAATGGGCAATCTGCTCCCACAAAAAAATCATGCCCCATACATAGCTGCCCATTTCGCACACATGTCCACTGGACATGTAAACTGATAATTATAATTGGCAGTACAACATACTTTGTTGTCCTCACCCCTCTCTCAGGGGTGGAAAGTTTCACATTTCACTCCAAATTTCTAACATATGCACAGCTGTTGCTGGTAAAGAAATGGGCAGCTATGGACCTTCCCTACACCCATCCTGCACATCCCGAGCTGGTTTCCCTACTGTCTTTCCCTCTTTGTGCCCCCTTTTTCACCACTTTCCTATCTCCCCATTTTCTTTTCTTTCAAAGAAATTAGTGCGGGGGTTAGCGGGAGTAAGCACTTTTAAGCAGTAGTAGGCAGGGGTGCGTGAGTGTGCGCTTGTATGTGCATAGCTAAGCATTGCTAAGCATCATGCAAACTTGCGCAAACCCACTTACAACTGCTTAAAAGTGCCTTAGTCACTCCATATGGCAGGGCCCTTGTTCTGCTGAGAAGCAAAATAAAACACCTCTGTCAGTCTCGAACCCCGGACCTTGGGCACACTACACTGCATGAAGTACCACTAAGCCACAGTAGACATACAACTATTTGGTGCTGTAATAAATATATCATGCATTACAATGAAGGAATGTAAAGGGAAAAGAGGAATGCCAAAACACAAATCTTGTTCTGTGGATCTTTACCAGCAGTTGTTGTGGAATTGCATGACATGACTGTGAAAAGAGAACCAGCCATTCTAGCAGGAAATAATGTTACAGTAGCACTTTACAAACCCCACACAGTATCAGAGTAGGATAAACACTGGCATATTTGAATAGGGCAGAGGCCATACTTCCCAACTGTGACTGCTTTTCAGGGATGTCCCTGATTTGTAAACAAATGTTAGCTGTGTCCCTCTGAATCCCTCTGAAAAGTACAGACGTTAGGCAGAAGAGTGGTGAATTACACTTATGAATAATGTCAATAAGTAAGAGTAGACACTGCTTTCACATCAGAAAAGGTGTATTAATACATATGCTCTGATTCTCTCACAGTCTCAGCTTAATGTCTGTAATATATTACAGGTGTAGCTCACTTATATGTACCTTTCCCTGAGGCAGTTCAAATATATACCTGAGTGTATCAGAGGCCTGGCAGAGGCAGAAACACACAGGCATATCAGATTTTCTTCTGTTACACACTCTGCAAATAGCTTTGGAAGGAGTTCCACAAGCATACCCTTATGTAGGAGTACAACACAGAAATATCAACGGATGTAGCCATTTACCGGTAGCAACCAACTGTGACAAAGCCATTGTTCCACTGCTGAAAAGACCGGTGTGGTGCACAGACAAAGAATAATAGGCTAACCTCTGGCTACCATCTGGATATGTCCACAGGTGGGAGCTATGCAGACAGACTACTTGCCTTGATAGACTAACAGGCACACAGCAACCCTGTATGTTCAGCAATATAAACATCACAAAATAATAAATAATGCTCTCTGTACTTCTGCACCCCTACCCAAGAGTACAATATACCTGTGTATTCAGGCTCTACCAAGGATGTAGGTAGGCATACTCAGTACTGAAATATGTCCAGTTGTCTTGAGCAGCCTGTGCTAATGTCAACACAAAAAAACACAAACTGTTCAGAAGTGAGTAAATTAATATTTACAGTATAGTAGTTCACAAACAGTTCATGTGCCAGAAGAATACATTGCAATAACTATTTTGTATGGCAGTTAATTGTCTAATTAGAAAAGAAAGTACATACTCCCATCTATCTTGTGTTAGCATTTGGAGGGGTGAGTAAAATTCTACACTGACAAGTGTCTACTGGAAGCAGCAACATTCAGGTTTGAGTACAACATGCAAATCACTGGCTACAAACCTAGCTTCAGATATAAGAAGTATACCAACCTTCTGACTGACACAATGGTGTCCACAGCAAACAAGCATGGGCCCCACTTTGGAAAGCTGAAAGGGCTATACCTACCTAACTTAGCATTTTATAGCAGTGGGCTAAATTGGTGGTACTGAAATTACCACACAGCAGGCTGCATGCAATTACTAAATGGTGGGCACAAATTGGTGCAGAGGCCATCACATGCACATGTGCAGATACCTAGAAAAGCAGGCTGTATTTGCTGTCCACACATCAAATAATATCATTGCAGCAACAGAGAGAGAGAGTGAGAGAGAGCGAGAGAAAGACAGAGACACAAACAAAGACAAAGAGACAGAAACAGACAGACACAGAAAAAGAAAGAGTAACATCAACAGACAGAGAAAACCAAAAAAAACAAAAAAAAAATAATTAAAAAAAAAAAAAAAAAAAATACTTTAAAAACAGACGGAACACAGAAATACAAAGGAAAGGTATGTAACACATATGTATTTGCTGGCATGTAATAGATGTTTTTGAAGAGTATTCTACATACTGCGAATCACCCATATGTGGCAGCAGTACGTATCTATATGTATCTGTACATGTGTATAGGGCAAGGGACATACTGCAACTGTTTGTGAAGGTGGATATATATATATATGTTGTTGAAGGTTGTTATGTGCATATTTCTATGTAGGTTGTAGTGTGTGGCAAAGAAAACAGCATGCAGTGATGGTATATGACATGTGGTGGTTAAACGCTGTGGGTATGATTTGTCAGTTTTGTAGTGTTGCAGCCAGTGAGGCATGCTAAAGCTACATGGTCTGAGGACACCTTCAATGCATTCTGCACAACACTGTGCAATATTATTACATAACTGTATATCTCACAACTGTCGCATAATTGATATTCCCACCATGAAAAGATGTATATATATATATATATATATATATATATATATATATATATATATATATATATAAAGAGAGAGAGAGAGAGACACACAGGGTCATACTTCCTGCGACAGGTGCCTGGTGACCAAGGCATGGACTGAAGCTCAGTGTTGACACTGCAGTGCCATCCCTTCATGCCAAAACACTGTACCCATTAACTACCACATAGGTGGTAGTCTACCTAACACCGAAGGTGTGATAAGGGAACATGGGACACAGGTGGACAGTAGCCTCCCCTTTGATAATCACAGTGCCACACTAGTCATGTAATCTGTCTACGTGGTACACATCATCACAAAAGGTGTGTCATCTAGGGAAATATATGTCAGTGTTCCCCTCTACTCATCACACTTAAAACCCATTAAAGAGTACAATGCCCCAAGTGGTATGTACCTCACATGACAACTACAACAACTGGAAAGGCCACAGACATAACTCACAAAGAGTAATACCAGCCTCAAACAGATGCCCTATGCAGACCGACTCACAAAACCACAGCTAGACTGTGCTGCATACCGCCTACCCAGAGGTGACATCTGCCTAACATACAGAGCTATGTCACATCTATAGCTGTTGGACATCCTCCACGTAAACATATAACAATCCCTCTGAGCTACACGCTCTAGGGTCCTAAACCTTATCAGCTCACTAAACAGCACATGCTGGAGGGATAGATTCCTATCTCAGAGACATGCCATACTCTGGAACAAACCACCTATCAATAGCAAACAAAGCTCCTCATTAGCAGTTGTCATAAATACTCCTGATGATTGTTTGGGAGATAGGAAATACACCCTGGGAATCACCTCTGTGGCTCTGGTTGACAGGGGCAAGTGAAATTAAATTACATGTGTGTCAAAGGCCAGGGTAGCGTATGGCTAGGCTGCTGTAGGCCCTAGGGCCAATAGTGTATTACCTACCTATGACACGATGCACACACATGTACTTAGTGCAATAATTGCTATGTGAGGTTGACTGAGTGTGATGGTGAATGTGTTGGTGAATGTGTGCAAGGTCTGTAAAGGTGTGATAGCTTAGTGTGAAATTGTGTCTGTCATGGTAGTTTGTGTCCTAGCTGTGATCCCAGCAAAAGATGTGTATGCTATTGCTAGGCAGAAAGAGTAGTATGACATACGTTGTGACGTAGTCCCTTGTTGTTGACTGTGGTGTCCCATTGTAGGCTAAAGCAATACATGTATGCTTAGTGAGTGGTACTGCTGGTGAATCCAACTCCTGTGAGAACTGTAGTACTACCTGAAGCTGTAGGCCTAAACAGCACAGTATGGTGTATGTTCACATTGCTTGGAAACACTGTTTTGTGTGTTCCCTGTAGTCCTCACAGATTACATACCTCAGGCATAAGGTTTTGTAAGTAGTGACACACTGACAGTTTTGAACAGTGTTTCTGGAAACTGGGAGAAATCGGCTGAAAGCAGGCATCCGGAACAGAAAAGAGGGTGTTCCCATCAGTTGATGTCACAGTAATGTCACAAAATGGGCGGGGCATGGTTGGGAGAGGGGGTGGGAATGGGTGGGGTTATGGGTGATGCGAGGGGCGTGAACTTAGTCTGGTTTTAGCCACAAAGAAAGCTGGCAACCCTAACAGCAGTTATCATTGCCACAGTCCAGGGTGACACACACACACACACACACACACACACACACACACACACACACACACACACAAATGCAGTATTATCTTTATTTAGGCTTGGAAATGCAGACATTTTGAAGCAGATCTATAACTTCATTTTACATTTTGCATTCGGCTTCAGTACATGCACTCTGAGGGGAGATTTACAGATGAGCCAATAACCTTCAGGCCAAAACACTGATAAGAACAAGACATGCAGAACTCAGATTTCCAAAAAAACATTTTGTTGTGTGTCAGAATGAATTTACAGAGACAGAAATGTACAGCGACAGATTAGGCCACATGGACAAGTTTTGTTATTAGAATTAAGAGTCACAAAGTCTGAGGCTCAAGGCTGAGAAAGTGATTTGAGTTACAAGACACGGGGGGGAATCAGTAATCCTCCGTGTAAGACTAACTAAATCTTACTCAGAAACGGCCGCCTAAGAGCATGATGTCAGCACGCCATGCATATTCATGAGGGTGCGCTGCCTCAACTCTAAGGCTAACACGGACCGTGTAGGAGTGCAGGGGGCATGTCAGACTGCCGAGCAGTCCCAATATCCACACCCCTGTAAGTGCCTAAATCTGCAAATGTCAGCAGATTTGAGCGAGTCTGCTCAAATGTGTATACCCCCAACACTACACTCCCCCACATCCAAAACCCCTGTAAAAATGAAATAAAATGTAAAACATTTTTTTTTTTATTATTCCCGAAATAGCTGCGTGTGCGGTGGCATGCTGGCATGCCCATTGCTTAGCTACAGTAAGCAGTTTAGACATCAAAGAGGATAATAACCTACTAATATGCAAATTAAGCCAAATAGCAATAGCGTAGTGCTAGAGCCTTCGCACAAAGAGGAGGCATTCCCGGTTCGAGTCCCACCACGCCCCTTTCCATTTTCAGTAGGAAATCTGTGCATATAAATAATTCCTGACATTTACATTTTAAATTTTATTAGCAGCTCCACTGTTACCATCTGTGGGCTCATGGGCTTGCGATTTCCAAACATCCTTCCCCATCAATTGTGTTCACGCACCCCATGTGTCATATTCCGCCCCTGTATGCATCTTGTCTTGTCTGATTACCTCCCCAACCTACCTCTCACAACATACCCATCCCTACCTCACATTCCACTCTCACCTGAAAAAAAAAAAAGGGCACCTGCTCCCGCAAAAATCACGCCCATACATAGCTATTTCACACATGTCCACTGGACATGTAAACTGATAATTATAATTGGCAGTACAACATACTTTGTTGTCCTCACCCTCTCTCAGGGGTGGAAAGTTTTCACATTTCACTCCAAATTTAACATATGCACAGCTGTTGCTGGTAAAGAAATGGCAGCTATGGACCTTCCTACACCCATCCTGCACATCCCGAGCTGGTTTCCCTACTGTCTTTCCCTCAGCCCCCTTTTCACCACTTTCCTACCTCCCCATTTTTTTCTTTCAAAGAAGTCGCCCATTAGCTGGTTAGCGGGAGTAAGCACTTTTAAGCAGAAGTAGGCAGGGGTGCGCGAGTGTGCGCTTGTATGTGCATAGCTAAGCATCGCTAAGCATCGTGCAAACTCGCGCAAACCCACTTACAACTGCTTAAAAGTGCCTTAGTCACTCTGTATGGCAGGGCCCTTGTTCTGCTGAGAAGCAAAATAAAACACCTCTGTCAGTCTCGAACCCCGGACCTTGGGCACACTACACTGCATGAAGTACCACTAAGCCACAGTAGACATACAACAACTTGGTGCTGTAATAAATATATCATGCATTACAATGAAGGAATGTAAAGGGAAAAGAGGAATGCCAAAACACAAATCTTGTTCTGTGGATCTTTACCAGCAGTTGTTGTGGAATTGCATGACATGACTGTGAAAAGAGAACCAGCCATTCTAGCAGGAAATAATGTTACAGTAGCACTTTACAAACCCCACACAGTATCAGAGTAGGATAAACACTGGCATATTTGAATAGGGCAGAGGCCATACTTCCCAACTGTGACTGCTTTTCAGGGATGTCCCTGATTCGTAAACAAATGTTAGCTGTGTCCCTCTGAATCCCTCTGAAAAGTACAGACGTTAGGCAGAAAAGTGGTGAATTACACTTATGAATAATGTCAATAAGTAAGAGTAGACACTGCTTGCATGTCAGAAAAGGTGTATTAATACATATGCTTTGATTCTCTCACAGTTTCAGCTTAATGTCTGTAATATATTACAGGTGTACCTCACTTATATGTACCTTTCCCTGAGGCAGTTCAAATATATACCTGAGTGTATCAGAGGCCTGGCAGAGGCAGAAACACACAGGCATATCAGATTTTCTTCTGTTACACACTCTGCAAATAGCTTTGGAAGGAGTTCCACAAGCATACCCTTATGTAGGAGTACAACACAGAAATATCAAAGGATGTAGCCATTTACTGGTAGCAACCAACTGTGACAAAGCCATTGTTCCACTGCTGAAAAGACCGGTGTGGTGCACAGACAAAGAATAATAGGCTAACCTCTGGCTACCATGTGGATATGTCCACAGGTGGGAGCTATGCAGACAGACTACTTGCCTTGATAGACTAACAGGTACACAGCAACCCTGTATGTTCAGCAATATAAACATCACAAAATAATAAATAATGCTCTCTGTACTTCTGCACCCCTACCCAAGAGTACAATATACCTGTGTATTCAGGCTCTACCAAGGATGTAGGTAGGCATACTCAGTACTGAAATATGTCCAGTTGTCTTGAGCAGCCTGTGCTAATGTCAACACAGAAAACACAAACTGTTCAGAAGTGAGTAAATTAATATTTACAGTATAGTAGTTCGCAAACAGTTCATGTGCCAGAAGAATACATTGCAATAACTACTTTCGTATGGCAGTTAATTGTCTAATTAGAAAAGAAAGTACATACTCCCATGTTTCTTGTGTTAGCATTTGGAGGGGTGAGTAAAATTCCACACTGACAAGTGTCTACTGGAAGCAGCGACATTCAGGTTTGAGTACAACGTGCAAATCACTGGCTACAAACCTAGCTTCAGATATAAGAAGTATACCAAACTTCTGACTGACACAACGGTGTCCACAGCAAACAAGCATGGGCCCCACTTTGGAAAGCTGAAAGGGCTATACCTACCTAACTTAGCATTTTATAGCAGTGGACTGTTATGACAGTGAGTACTGAAATTACCACACAGCAGGCTGCATGCAATTACTAAATGGTGGGCACCAATTGGTGCAGAGGCCATCACATGCACATGTGCAGATACCTAGAAAAGCAGGCTGTACTTGCTGTCCACACATGCAATAATATCATTGCAGCAACAGAGAGAGAGAGAGAGTGAGAGAAAGACAGAGACACAGACAAAGACAAAGAGACAGAAACAGACAGACACAGAAAAAGAAAGAGTAACATCAACAGACAGAGAAAACCAAAAAAAAACATAAAAAAAATAATTAAAAAAAAATACTTTAAAAACAGACGGAACACAGAAATACAAAGGAAAGGTATGTAACACATATGTATTTGCTGGCATGTAATAGATGTTTTTGAAGAGTATTCTACATACTGCGAATCATCCATATGTGGCAGCAGTACGTATCTATATGTATCTGTACATGTGTATAGGGCAAGAGACATACTGCAACTGTTTGTGAAGGGTGGATATATATATATATGTTGTTGAAGGTTGTTATGTGCATATTTCTATGTAGGTTGTAGTGTGTGGCAAAGAAAACAGCATGCAGTGATGGTATATGACATGTGGTGGTTAAACGCTGTTGGCATGATTTGTCAGTTTTGTAGTGTTGCAGCCAGTGAGGCATGCTAAAGCTACATGGTCTGAGGACACCTTCAATGCATTCTGCACAACACTGTGCAATATTATTACATAACTGTATATCTCACAACTGTTGCATAATTGATATTCCCACCATGAAAAGTGGACTGTATATGTGCCTATATGTACATCTATATGTACAGCAATGGATGTTTATATGTATGTGTGTATGTATGTGTATATATATATATATAAAGAGAGAGAGAGAGAGACACAGGGTCATACTTCCTGCGACAGGTGCCTGGTTACCAAGGCATGGACTGAAGCTCAGTGTTGACACTGCAGTGCCATCCCTTCTTGGCAAAACACTGTACCCATTAACTACCACATAGATGGTAGTCTACCTAACACCGAAGGTGTGATAAGGGAACATGGGACACAGGTGGACAGTAGCCTCCCCTTTGATAATCACAGTGCCACACTAGTCATGTAATCTGTCTACGTGGTACACATCATCACAAAAGGTGTGTCATCTAGGGAAATATATGTTAGTGTTCCCCTCTACTCATCACACTTAAAACCCATTATAGAGTACAATGCCCCATGTGGTATGTACCTCACATGACAACTACAACAACTGGAAAGGCCACAGACATACCTCACAAAGAGTAATACCGGCCTCAGACAGATGCCCTATGCAGACCGACTCACAAAACCACAGCTAGACTGTGTTGCATACCGCCTACCCAGAGGTGACCTCTGCCTAACATACAGAGCTATGTCACATCCATAGCTGTTGGACATCCTCCACGTAAACATATCACAATCCCTCTGAGCTACACGCTCTAGGGCCCTAAACCTTATCAGCTCACTAAACAGCACATGCTGGAGGGATAGATTCCTATCTCAGAGACATGCCATACTCTGGAACAAACCACCTATCAATAGCAAACAAAGCTCCTCATTAGCAGTTGTCATAAATACTCCTGATGATTGTTTGGGAGATAGGAAATACACCCTGGGAATCACCTCTGTGGCTCTGGTTGACAGGGGCAAGTGAAATTAAATTACATGTGTGTCAAAGGCCAGGGTAGCATATGGCTAGGCTGCTGTAGGCCCTAGGGCCAATAGTGTATTACCTACCTACCTATGACATGATGCACACACACATGTACTTAGTGCAATAATTGCTATGTGAGGTTGACTGAGTGTGATGGTGAATGTGTTGGTGAATGTGTGCAA
This sequence comes from Protopterus annectens, assembly GCF_019279795.1. Taxonomy (NCBI): domain Eukaryota; kingdom Metazoa; phylum Chordata; order Ceratodontiformes; family Protopteridae; genus Protopterus; species Protopterus annectens. The sequence continues at coordinate 1,843,294,530 of NC_056728.1, forward strand.
GGTCTGTAAAGGTGTCATAGCTTAGTGTGAAATTGTGTCTGTCATGGTAGTTTGTGTCCTAGCTGTGATCCCAGCAAAAGATGTGCATGCTATTGCTAGGCAGAAAGAGTAGTATGACATACGTTGTGACGTAGTCCCTTGTTGTCGACTGTGGTGTCCCATTGTAGGCTAAAGCAATACATGTATGCTTAGTGAGTGGTACTGCTGGTGAATCCAACTCCTGTATGAACTGTAGTACTACCTGAAGCTGTAGGCCTAAACAGCACAGTATGGTGTATGTTCACATTGCTTGGAAACACTGTTTTGTGTGTTCGCTGTAGTACTCACAGATTACATACCTCAGGCATAAGGTTTTGTAAGTAGTGACACACAGTACTCTATGGTACACAGGTAAAGCTCATCTGGGTTGGCATACATTTGTGTGTTGTATGTATGTCTGATGTGTGTGTAATTATGCCTGTGCCATGCCCTCAATCATATGTGTGTTATAGGGTACACGTGTGTATCTAGCAACATGTATAGTCTAGTACAGCAGTATGCCACCTATATTAACAACTGTGCACATATGTTAGGCAGGGGTTTGGCATCAACGACTAGGGTGGTATACTGGGAATACTCTAACTGTACTGTACATTCATTGCAATGAACGACATCTGTCTTTATGCATTAGCTTGATATATACCTCCTGTGACTAGGTGGTGCATTGTGTTACATACAGTGTGCCATGTACTGGTGTATAGTCTTACATACTGGCTTCTCTTTGCTGCTGTGCAGAACATGGTTTGATATATAGAGCGTGCCAGGCACTGTCAGCCAGTTGTGGCCTGAGCACTGATATGTGGCATTGAAGGTGTGTATCCTCTGACAGCCAATCAGATGCTATATATCACAGTTAATTGATATCTGTAGTTTAGAATGTTAAGTGTGCCACATGACATATTGTTTAATTGTCTTCCAGGGTCATGGCCCACAGTCGAAACCCATGTTATACAGCTGCAGAGGAACAGGAAATACACAGCAGCCTGGTGCAGCACTACAGCCTGCTGTTCTCTAGAACCAGCCAGAACCAGCATGAGCGGACTGCACTGTGGCAAGATCTTGTTCGTCGGGTAAATGACATAGGCATGCATAACCGGACATATGAGCAGGTACGCCATCACTGCAGTGATTTAATTAGACATGTCCGGCAGGGTGCGTCTGATATCCGTAGACAACATCTTGCCACAGGTGGTGGGGTAGCCATTCATCCCCCCCTCACCAGAGTGGAGGAGCTGCTCCTAAGCATGGTGGCTCCTGGCCAACAACAGGAACAGCAACATACATGTGTCATCATGGAGGCCGGAGCCACCCAGAATGTTGACATGGAGCGTGCAGGTAACATGCCATATCTGTAGACTACTGTTACCTGTATTGGTAGATTATGCATATGTGAGATGTGTACTGTGTGTTTAGCAGTTGTGTTGCCTAGTGTTGTGCAATACTGATATTTGGAATATAATGTGTATGCCTGTGAAAGTCGACTGTTGTACTACTGTAGTTTAGCAAACTCACAGTAGTAATGCCACAGTTGTGGCCACTGACAAACTGTCTCATATTCTTGTAGGTCCCTCTAGTGTGACAGCAAGGCAGCCGATCCATGCTGGTGAGTGTGTTATAAATTTAATATTGCTAATGAAATGTGCATGTAATAGGTGAGGTGTAGGCCATGTACATGTAACACACTTACGCATAATGCATGCTGTGCATGTTTGCTGTGAGACTATGCACATCTCAGTAATGTCAGTAGCTGCCTCAATCACATGCAATACACAGAGCATCACACACAATTGTGGCAACACCGTACTGGACATTGGATAGGCATAGTTGATACACATGTACACAACATACACAACTTTGTCATATGCAGTACACCTTAACATGCTACACATGGCGTATCCAGACACCCACTGTAAGGTCACACTTCAGTATCCCACATGTCATCCACACAGCACACATAATATACCTGAGGGGTAGAGGCCTATCATGGGGCTGTGTGACACTCTTCAACAAATAACACATTCATGTTAGGCAATGCTCCCTATTGGGCACCTTACAAACCCATGTAACAAGTGGCTGTGTAATTGTGAATGTAGCCACGGTACTGCAGTTCAGGTTTAGCATGCTAGGTGGTGGTCTGGCACACATTAGTAGCCTTGAGTGACCACATGATGCATGATGATGATGGCTCATGGTACTACACCCCATCCAGTTACAGTGGCCACAGTACTACACATAGCAGTCATTGCTATGCACCTCAATGTTGTGTGTGCAAACATATGCACCTATACACAATATGCATAGCAATCACCATTTATACAAAGTGACACATATATGTCTTGTAATACTATTGGGTATGTGTGATGTTTAATGTTGCAGTCATGTTGTAGCATGCCATGTCATGGCTGGCACTGGCATGTCCACAATATGTCCTACACTCACCATAACCACTGTACAATGGCCATGTTGAGGAATGGTATTCCATCACATATACATGCACCACTCATCTTGTGTGTATACATAGCATGCATCTGCTAAACCTGTGTCCACAATTATCTGGTACAGACACAGACACTGTAATCAGAAATGGATATCTATGTGACACACAGATACACATCCGGCCATGGTATGTATACCTGTGAGTGATGGTGCACAAGACATTGCAGAGCTTTTAATACTTGCACAGCAATGTTGTGTCCATGTACACATTGTGTTCCAGGGTGAGGCCAATCACTAAACAACAACACACATGCATCAAAGCCATGTATACTGTTATGAACAAGGGCTGTCTATACTCGCACTGCATGTCTTGAACAACAGATTTTCTGCATGCTGACACGTGTGATATAACTGTTTGCCTTTTGATACTGTAACCCACCTTCAAACACTATTGAGTATGTTTTGGATAACTGGTGGTGTGTGTGGGTATCTGCAGTAGTGAGGAGTGTATCTATGTGCATGTGTTCATGTGTTCATGTGTGCATGTGTTCATGTGTTTATGTGTGCATGTGTTCATGTGTGCATGTGTTCATGTGTGCATGTGTGCATGTGCTCATATGTGCATGTGTTCATGTGTGCATGTGTGCATGTGTGCAGACATCATGTACAGGTTGTAAAATGTGTTTCCCATGTTCCTCCCACAGGTGCTGTGTTAGGGCTGGTTCACTGCAGCAGGGAAACTAATGTCACTGAGCCACATAGTGATAATGAAGGTAGGTGTGTTGAGGCACAGGCATGTTTGTCAGGGTCTGTCGTTGGGCCACCAATCGACAGTACACATCTGTCCACCCCATCCCTGCACACAGTCATACTGCAAATACATCAATCACCAATGGCCTTAGGTGAGGGACAGAGTACAGTCGGCATTGGCCAGGACAGTGTGGTATCTATGGCACATGCATCCCCTTACAGCAGCCATACCCAGATGTCTGGAAGGGTACCGCATAGGCAGATGTCCAGGGGTTCTCGTAGGAGCACTGCTGCTCATCATGCCCCTGGCAGACGTGCCAAAGGACTTACTACCTCACGCATGTTCCAAGCTGTCATGAAGGCACAGGCACATATGGAACGGTACACCAGACAGGGACTAAAGGCACAGAGGCAACATAACACTGCTGTACTTGAGAGTATCTGTGACCTAGCAGGTGCCATCCGCAATTACACTGAGGTCACTGATAGACATTGGGGAGAGACATTAGATATCCTCTGCAATGTCATGTCCATGTGTCAGGACAGTGCGGGATGGTTGAGACATCAACATGGACATATGCCAGCAACATCAGCAGCTGGCAGTCGCCGCGGACGTCCATCAAGCCACAGCCGCTCCCGTAGTGCCAGTACCAGCCCCAGCAATGTTGGGGATGGGCTGTCCATAGAACGTCCAAGAAGACCAGGTGCATGTGGCTCTGGACAGTCCCAGCAGGGACCTATGTCCAGTGTACAACCATCCACCTCTTATATAGCAGCCACATGGTGGAACTGTGTGCATGCAGACACACACACATACTCCTGACACCTAGGGCTAACACATACCCACACACATTACAACGACATTGGCCCATTCTAGTATTCTTGCCCCACACACACACACACACACACACACACACACACACACACACACACACACACACACACACACACACACACACACACAGACACACACACACACACACACACACACACACAAACACACACACACACACATACACACACACACATGTCGATTGGATGGCTCACTGTAGGTCTCTGGCAAACCAACAACACACATCAACACACCCTGTGCATATGATGAAACCTGTACCACCTCCTGTCATCTGTAATATCGATGCAGGAACAGGCTACCATGGTGCTGATGCACAGGGTGTCTATATAGCAGTATAGCAATGTTAGCATGTTGTCAGCAGTACAGTGTAATGATATGCTTGAAGGTGTAGCTGAGCAGGTATGATGCATTAAAGCTATGATTGTCATTGTAGTATTGTTTACACCAGTGTTGGATCCAATTGTGTATTGTCTGGCCACGTGCCGCTTGGCTGATGTGTGCAGTATTGGCAGCATGTGTTAGAGAGTGGACAGTATGTGTGGTATGCATGTACAGATTACCCAGGTGTACAGTTGCGGAACATGGTGGAGGTGCACCCGTCTGTCTGCATGTACATTACATAGTGGACACATGGCTAGGGTGACATGCTCTGTATTACACAGTAACACTCCATAGTTTCTATTGGTGGCCAGTATGCATTGGGGTACTACACATATTCCTGAAACCTGACTACACATGTGTGTATGACATGTTTTGACACTGTGCTGTGGGTGATACTGTTACTATCTGTCATTGTTTTGCATTTTGGTACTATACATCACTTCAACAGCCTGACCATAACCAATCGTTAAATGTTAAATGATGTCTTGACAACTGACACACAGATGTAGGACACACAGCAACATTTGTATCCTTCGGGTACTATACAATGGCAGTAACCACTGGTATTCACCTGCACCCATTACTGACACCACCCTGTTTGCATATAGCTCTCTTAGGTACAAGCAATCACAGTAGGGATATGTCCGTCCATGTCTGGTAATGCATACTGTGACCTATAATGCATTCTCAGATGTGATACAACATCCTCCAAGAGGGTATCATACAGACAGATGCCTGCTGTCAAACTCCATGCTGTAAAGCTATAAGCCAAACTAAGCATAGTCATCCACCTTTACGAGCATATTATCCCCACAGTACTACACATAGGTAGTAGCCACCAACATGATGAACAGGTACGTGATGTACATGCAACCAAGTGTTATATGATCTCTCCTTGTTTATCACATTTCCCAAGGTATTTTGGAATCCCTTGGTGGATCAAGCATAAGCAATAAAGGGGTCTGCATGCATATCTTCACAGGTTGTTCTACACTTGTTATGAATAGTCATCATTGACAGACTTTGCTGCGTGAACAGGTCTGACATATACCGCCATAGACCTCACTCACACATTCAATAGGAACTGAATGACTTTGTGTGACACAGATGACTGAGCCAGGGATCACTGCAGTGGCTGGGCTTGTCACAAGCATACAGATGTGACCTAAGGTCTGGGAAACAGCAGCATAGTCTGGCAAGGATGACAGCTGTGTTCTTGGGGAAAGAAGGGATCCCACACATGCAATCATTGAGGTAACATGTACGTATATGTATTTGTCTCACAGCTAGCTCACATGTGCAATGCATACTGATATGTGATACAGTGGTAAAAGCAAAACCTACAACACATTGACCAACAGTGTCACACACATACTCACAAAGTGGAGGGTTCAAACCCCTACCTAACTACTTTATGATACTAGAGGAGTACACATTAACACAACGTGCTATGCACATTACTGGGATTTCTTTTTTCCTCAGGTATATTTGTAGGATGGTGACATCATCAGATTTGACAAAGGTTAGTTTACTGCTTTTGAGGTCTCTTACTACTCTCCTAAAAGGAGGCTCCTTCTTAAGGAGACCACACACACAGTTGTCCAGTGCAGGATTCAAACCCCTACCTAGTGATTTTATGATACTACAGGAGTACACATTAACATGAAACGCTACGCACATTACTGGGAGTTCTTTTTTCTACAGGTATATTTGTAGGATGGTGACATCATCAGACTTGACAAAGGTTAGTTTACTGCTTTTGAGGTCTCTTTCTACTCTCCTAAAAGGTCGCTCCTTCCCAAGGAGAACACACACAAACACACAGTTGTCCAGTGCAGGATTCAAACCCCTACCTAACTACTTCATGATACTACAGAAGTACACATTAACACAACATGCTATGCGCATTAATGGGAGTTCTCATTTCCACAGGTATATTTGTATGATGGTGACATCATCAGACTTGACAAAGGTTAGTTTACTGCTTTTGAGGTCTCTTACTACTCTCCTAAAATGTTGCTCCTTCCCAAGGAGAACACACACAAACAAAGATGTCCAGTGCAGGATTCAAACCTCTACCAAACTACTTCATGATACTAGAAGAGTATGCATTAATATGACACGCGATACACATTACTGGGAGCTCTCTTTTCCACAGGTATATTTGTAGGATGGTGACATCATCAGACTTGACAAAGGTTAGTTTATTGCTTTTGAGGTGTCTTATTACTCTCCTGAAATGTTGCTCTTTCCCAAGGAAAACACACACAAACACAGTTGTCCAGCGTTGGATTCAAACCCCTATTTAACTACTTCCTGATACCTGAGAAGTACGCATTACCACGACACGCTATGCACATTACTGGAAGCTATTCTTTCCACAGGTATATTTGTAGGATGGTGACATCATCAGACTATACGATGTGGGTGACATTAGATGGGCTACATTGAAGGACTGTCTAAACACTTTGGCCATGTGATCATCAAAGGTGAGTTTACTATCTACCTGTGTCCCCAGGGCCATAATGACTTTCTCCGTACATGCTGAATTACCACCTATGTGGTAATTTGTGTGCTAATCTTCGGTTTTGACCTGAAACGGATGACTATGCATTCTTGCACATCTCGCTTGAGGGCATTTGCCTGGCCACCTGGTATCTGGTCTCTGTAAGACACTTCTGGAAGATGTCTGTGTCAGCTTTTCATAGTCGATTATGGACTACAAAGTTACCATTCATCTGTGAAACCTGTTCAGCCATACACCTGCCATGCTTGCCTATTGCACTCTCTGAGCAGTATCTACTGAACAGGTGCGGTCCCAGGACCAAGACCTGTGTGATGCATATTTGGTGACTGGATTAGAGCTGGACATGGGTAACCAAGAATCAACTGTGAACATGTGTGTTTGATCTCTGTGAGCCATCGGCCACCCATCCTGTGTGTGACATAGCTGTTAATAAATTCAAGCTGGTACACTGGTCCATGATGACAGAGTGGGGAATGGTGTAGTAAGCCCTTTCTGAGAGGTCCAGGTGGGCTGTGTGGATGACCATTTCACCTCCCATCTATGTTCATGGTAACTGCCTTTAAATAAGTCAACTAAGTTTGGGGAGTTGTGGCTCTGCCTTTAACAAAGGCAAAGTTGTGTAGAGTCCAGTGTCTGGAGATCTCCAGTGTCTCAGTGTATGGGTTCCACATTGACAATTTCTGTTCAATAGCTCTGTAGACCCAGCTGAGTAGACCCATATTGGGCAGTGGTCATAGGGTTCTGTTTGCACACCTTGTGGAGTGGATGACTGTTCATAGTGTATGCTATTCTTTTGGGTACATATAGCCTGTGGTATGCTTGAGTCTGGACAGTGAATGTAGGTGTGAGGGTGTGTGTAGTTCCTTATAGATTTCTTGCGTTAAACGCAGCCCAGCCTGGGATGATGACATACAGTCGGCATTGATGCTATGTTCTTAGCTTTAGTGGGCGGGCTGTCTTCACCTGCATGTCCATGACGCTCTGGGTCTCTGCATCCTTCTGTGATGGACACAGGCCCTTTTTGGGGTGTTGGGGAGCTATACTGAACTTGTCCCCCTAGATGTAGGCAGCCGAAAGTTGATTTGCGTATTTTCATTCCCTTTTTCAGTAGCCGACAGCATATTTGGAAGTTGACACCTACATGTCGGTATAGCTACCGAGGCTTTGTGGTTGTTATTCTTACATTCACCAGGCTATTTGTCTTTACAAAACCGTCCTTGGATTATTTTATAGATCATTGTTTTTCTTCCGATAATGATTGCAGACGATTTTTCCCTTTAGTGGTAGTTGGATCTATCATCTGTTCGTTTCCCTCCTTCTATTGTTCACCGCTTGTTGACGTGGGACAACAAACACCTCGCTTGTTGTCCTATTTTTAGATGAGTGCATCTTGGTTTGTTGAGACAGGATGTTCTCATCCATGTACATCCCTGTAGATGTCATAGGATGCACTTGTAAATGATTATAGATTTCATACTATTATCCTATAGCAAGAGGTCTTGAACGTTTCACTTGGTCTTGAAGGTGTGCAGTTTGCTTTTGCAAATGTCTTCACAGTGGTTTCATTGACTGGGTGTGGGGGGAAGTGATGGATGTCCAGTGTGATTACTTAATGATCTGATATTACAAAGCGAGAGAGTTGGTCTCTGTTGTGGGAACACTGGTACCCCATGTTGGTGACGATCATGTTCCATTATGTTGTCACCCTCTAGTGGCGCAGGGCTAACGACCAGCTGTTCCAGGGTGTTAGAGTTTCTTAACTCCTGGGACATACACGGAGTAAGTGGACGTTGTATATGAGTAATTCACCCACTCAATGTTTGGGTAGTTGTAATTCTCTCATATAATGGTGCGTTGATAGTGCCTTTTATGCTTGCCATTGTCTCCTCGGAATACTGAGGAGGTTACCTGAGACAGTGTACATGATCCGTAGCACGCTTCCACCAATCTGATGCAGTGGCAGCTTTGCCCTAATCTTTGTTGCACTTGCATGATCTCCAAGACCTCATGCTGCAGTTAATAGGTAACCTGAAGGTGTGGATCCTCCATAAGGTAAATGGCTGCACACCTTCCTTTTGTATTTCACTCGTGGGTTTGGGTCCAAGGTCAAAGTGATTGTGAGTGTTTACATATGGATCATATCCAACTGTTCTATGTTTGACATAGCTTTGTATGTTGGCAGCAGAACACCTCTGAGTAGGGCGATAAATCAGGGGTACATATGGAGCATTTTATATGAGATGGTCTGTATGTATTAATGGTGCATGCATTTCAGGCTACTGATGCTCTTTGTGAGGTATTGCTGCTGGCTTTTCCAGTTGTTGTGGGATGGGATGTCTCAGGAGGTACATAGCAACAGTGGCGTTGTACTTTCTTTTATAGTTCTAGTGAGTGGTGAGTAGAGGGGAACAATGTGTCCTCTTCTATTCTGCATGAGACACATTTTGTGATGAGGCGTGCCACATAAGAGGGTTTCCTGACAACTGTGGGAATGTGCTTATCACAGTTGTATCCACTGGCCACCTGTGATTCATAGGGGTCTCTTTGTCACACTTACAGTGTGAAGTATACTACCACCTATGTTGTAGTTCTTGGCTACAGAGTTTTAACAAAGGTAATGATAATACACCTTTTTGGGCATTGAGCTACAGCCCATGGCTTGGACAACAGACATCTGTCTCAGTGAGGCCCCTTTGTGGGATGTCCACATCTTTAGTAAGTTTACAATGATGGCTCCCTAAAGCGACAGTCCTCTGGAAACTCTAGTCAGCTACAGGCCTCTTCCATGTTAATGTTTACTTCAGGGAAGTCAGATTACTACACAGCCTGGGAAGCTATCCAGTCCCACATGGCTGCTGTGATACTGGCTTTGAGAGTGTATTTTACCTGTGCAGCTGTGATGACAGTAACTTGGCAGTCTTCCATTATAGAGATGTACTCTTTCATGGGTGAGAGGGGGTAAAGTTAACACTGATCCTATCTGCCAGGATGTTGGCAATATCAGTTGGCTCTGTACATTTAGAAGTCATTGAGCTGTAATTCAGGAACAGATCTGAGTGTAACGCAGCGACATGGACCGTGTCTGTTGGGCAGAGATCTCCTGAGGACAGTATGCAGAGTACAGATTGGGTTACATTCAGTCTTGTTGCATGGGGCAACTATTTGAGGCCAGTAATCCTCTCGAAAGTTAATGTACTGGCTGGGCTTTAGTCGGGATTCCACTATCGGGGTGTATTGTGGTACTTTCGAGGTAGGCCCTGACAGACTGCTGAGTAGTGGCGCAAATCCCCTTTGACCTGGTTACATGCACAGACGTTGGCAGTTTGTATGAACACATAGCAGGTGATTTTCAGATCACTTTCTGAATGTGCTCTTGGAAGTAGAGATGACTATGCCACATTTCGGTCCATAGATTCCCTTATTATCACATCATCTGTATTTAGCTCTGGCGTGGTGAGCATGCCCAGGTATGACCTCTTCAGCATCTTCCTTGCCTGACATTTGCTTCGTTTCTTTAAGTGTGTGAGCATGCCCAGTAGCTACCTCTCAGTGTGATGCTGAATGAACTCCCATCATATTTGTTGAAGTGTAGATATCAAGCACAGTATACATACTGGTACTATATGTATGGTAAATCGTTGTATTTTTACAGTGGGCTCACCTTTGTATCATCATAGGATCAACAGGTGGGATCATGCCAGCCTCAGCACGCCCTCCCATGAGACATTTGCATAGAGAATAATCAACATTTCACATTACAGGGGAAGCTATTCTTTCCACAGGTATATTTGTAGGATGGTGACATCATCAGACTATACGATGTGGGTGACATTAGATGGGCTACATTGAAGGACTGTCTAAACACTTTGGCCATGTGATCATCAAAGGTGAGTTTACTATCTACCTGTGTCCCCAGGGCCATAATGACTTTCTCCGTACATGCTGAATTACCACCTATGTGGTAATTTGTGTGCACTTTGTTTTACCCAAAACGGATGACTATGCATTCTTTGCCATTCAGCTTGAGGGCATTGTTTTGACACCAGGTATCTGTCTCTGTAAGACACTTCTGGAGGATGTCTGTGTCAGCTGTACAGTCGATTATGGACCACAGTTACCATTCATCTGCAAACCTGTTCAGCCATACACCTGCCATGCTTGCCTGTACCTCTGAGCAGTATCTACTGAACAGGTGGGGTCCCAGGACCAAGACCTGTGTGATGCCATTTGTGACTGGATTAGAGCTGGACATGGCACCCGCAACTGTGAACATGTGTGTTTGATCTGTGAGCCACTTGGCCACCCATCCTGTGACATAGCTGTTAATGTTCAAGCTGGTACACTGGTCCATGATGACAGAGTGGGGAATGGTGTAGTAAGCCCTTTCTGAGGTCCAGGTGGGCTGTGTGGACTACTTTCACCTCCATCTATGTTCATGGTAACTGTTTTAAATAAGTCAACTAAGTTTGGGAGCCAGGCTCTGCCTTTAACAAGGCAAAGTTGTGTAGAGTCCAGTGTCTGGAGATCTCCAGTGTCTCAGTGTATGGGTTCCATGACAATTTGCTCAATAGCTCTGTAGACCCGGCTGAGTAGACATATTGGGCAGTGGTTTACAGGTTCTGTTTTGGCACACCCTTTGTGGAGCTGGATGACTGTTAGTGTATGCCATTCTTTGGGTACATAGCCTGTGGTATGCTTGAGTCTGGACAGTGAATGTAGGTGAGGGTGTAGTTCCTTATGGGCCTAGTGTTAAACACAGCCTGGGATGACATACAGTCACATTGATGCTATGTTCTTAGCTTTGGTGAGGGCTGTCTTTACCTGCATGTCCATGACGTCTGGGTCTCTGCATCCTTCTGTGATGGACACAGGCCCTTTTGGGGGTGTTGGGGGGAGTTTACACTGAACTTGTCCCCCTGGATGTAGGCAATGAAAGTTGATTTGGTGTATTTCATTCCTTTTTTCAGTAGCTGACAGCATATTTGGAAGTTGACACCTACATGTCTGGTATAGCTACCGAAGGCTTTGTGGTTGTTATTCTTACATTCCTTGGCTATTTGTCTTTAGAAACCATCCTTGGATTATTTTATGAGCGATCATTGTTTTTTCCTGATAATGATCAGTGATGCCTTCCCTTTAGTGAAGTTGGATCTATCATCTGTTCGTTTCCTCCTTCTGTTGTCTAGCTTATTTATGGACAACAAACACCTGCTTGTTGTCCTATTTTTGGATGAGTGCATCTTGGTTTTATTTGTGATGTCTCATTCCATGCATCCCTGTAGATGGTCATAGGATGCACTTGTAAATGATTATGCAGATTTCATACCATTATCCTATAGCAAGAGGTCTTCGGAACGTTTCACTTTGGTCTTGGAAGGTGTGCAGTTTGCTTTTGCAAATGTCTTCACAGTGGTTTCATTGACTGGGTGTGGGGGGCGGGATGTGGATGTCCAGTGTGATTACTTAATGATCTGATATTACCAGCGAGGAGTTTATCTCTGTTGTGGAACACTGGTACCCCATGTTGGTGATGATCATGTTCAGTATGTTGTCACCTCTAGTGGGCATGCTGACCAGCTGTTCCAGGGTGTTAGAGTTTCTTAACTCTAGGACACATTGGGCAAGGGACGTTGTATATGAGTAATTCACCCACTCAATGTTTGGGTAGTTGTAATCTCCTCATATAATGGTGTTTGATAGTACCTTTATATTTGCCATTGTTCTCCGGAATACTGAGTAAGGTTACTGAGACAAGGTACATGATCTGTAGCACGCTACAATCTGATGGGCAGCTTTGCCCAATCTTTGTTGCACTTGCATGATCTCCAAGACCTCATGCTGTGCCAGTAACCTGAAGGTGTGGATATCCATAAGGTAAATGGCTGCACACCTTCCTTTTGTATTTCACTCGTGGGTTTGGGTCCAAAGGTCAAAGTGATTGTGAGTGTTTTACATGGATCATATCCAACTGTTCTATGTTTGACATAGCTTTGTATGTTGGCAGTGAACACCTCTGAGTAGGCGATAACCAAGGGGGTACATATGGAGCATTTTGCGATGGTCTGTGTATGGCATGCATTTCAGGCCACTGATGCTCTTTGTGAGGTATTGCTGCTGGCTTTCCAGTTGTTGTGGTTGTCTTGTGAGGTACATAGCAACAGTGGCGTTGTACTCTTTTATAGTTCTAGTGAGTGGTGAGTAGAGGGGAACAATCTCCTCTTCTATTCTGCATGAGACACATTTTGTGATGAGGCATGCCACATAAGAGGGTTTCCTGACAACTGTGGGAATGTGCTTATCACAGTTGTATCCACTGGCCACCTGTGATTCAGGGTCTCTTGTCACACTTACAGTGTGAAGTATACTACCACCTATGTTGTAGTTCTTGGCTACAGAGTTTTTAACAAAGGTAATGATAATGCACCTTTTGGCATTGAGCTACAGCCCATGGCTTGGACAACAGACATCTGTCTCAGTGAGGCCCTTTTGTAGGATGTCCACATCTTTAGTGTTTACAATGATGGCTCCTAGCGTACAGTCCTCTGGAAACTTCAGTAGCCACAGGCCTTCCATGTTAATGTTTACTTCAGGGAAGTCAATACTACACAGCCTGGGAAGTTATCCAGTCCCATGGCTGCTGTGATACTGGCTTTGGAGAGTGTATTTTACCTGTGCAGCTGTGATGACAGCAACTTTGCAGTCTTCCATTATAGAGATGTACTCTTTCATGGGTGAGAGGGGGGTAAAGTTAACACTGATCCTATCTGCCAGGATGTTGGCAATATCGGTTGGCTCTGTACATTTAGTGTCATTGAGCTGTAATTCAGAACAGATCTGAGTGTAACCATGACATGGACCTGTCTGTTGGGCAGAGATCTCCTGAGTAGACAGTATGCAACAGAGTACAGATTGGGTTACATTCAGTCTTGTTGCATGGGGCAACTATTTGAGGCCAGTAATCCTCTTGTTAAGGTACTTCATTGGTCTTTAGTCAGATTCATCGTAAGTGTATTGTGGTACTCTCTGACAGGTCTGATGACTGCTGAGTAGTGGCAACCTCCTTTGACCTACATGCACAGACGTTGGCAGTTTGTATGAACACATAGCAGGATTTTCAGACCACTTTCTGAATGTGTTTCTGGAAGTAGAGATGACTATACACATTTGTCCATAGATCCCTTATTATCACATCTGTATTTAGCCTAAGTGTGTGAGCATGCCCAGTATGACCTTTCAGTATCTTCCTGCCTGACATTTGCTTCGTTTCTTTAAGTGTGTGAGCATGCCCAGTATGACCTTTCAGCGTGATGCTGAATGAACTCCACTACATTTGTTGAAGTGTGTGAGCACGCACAGTATACACATTTATACTATATGTGTATGGTAAATCAAGTTGTATTTTTACAGCAGGGCTCACCTTTGTATCATAGATCAACAGGGATCATGCTGTGCCTGCACGGCTTCCATGAGACACTTTGCATAGACTTATCAACATTTCTACATACAGGGGGGACAGCTATTCTTTGTACATTTCTACCCATGGGCACACCAGATTGTTACTGTGGGTGTACATCAGATGTGGGTTTCACCTGACACTTATACACATTTGCTGTGCCTGCACTGCTATGTACAGGACACCATTACAGTCTGTACTGTTGCCTATCGTACTGGCTTGAGGCATACTACTGTACTACAGATCTTAGCATCCAATGTCATGTATATTAGCTTGCGACTTCATAGCCTACACAACCCACATCACAACACCTGGCCTGATGTTCTCTTTCTGCATAGGTGTGTGGGGGAGGTTACCCATTTTTCTCTTTAGGGGCATGATACAGCATTGCTTTGTGTTTGCATTAATGTGCAATTGTCCTGCTGTGTCTGTGCTATTTCAATGCTATCGTGGCTTAGTGGTTCAGTACTGTAACTATAGTGCACAGTATCCTGAGTTCAAGCCTTGTCACTGCTATTTATTTTCATGCCGGCCAGACCAGATTTCTTAAGGAACAGTAAAGCAGATATGAGAATGTTTAACTGTCTTTACTTAACTGTCCCTGACCTTGCCCAACAGTGCACAAGTGATTTTGTTTACATATACTAGATATTGGTGAAAGCTGCTTAGCACTGCTTTATATTGCTTAAAACATGTCACTCATGCCTCAGGTGGTGCTGCAGGGCTGCCTATGTTGGATGCACATACTACACTGCCTATACATGTTTGGAAACAGGTAGTGTCAAGTTAGGCATCCCTTTTATTTTATGTGTGAGTCAGAGAGAGGTATCATTTCCAGGGTTCCTACTGAGCCAGTGTATGTGCTATGCATTGCCTCTTTGTCAAGGACAAGGCATACTGGGCACGCCTCCTTCTGCCTACTGGGGCAGGCTCAGGTTGTTCCTCCTCCGAGTCACACTGTGCCTGTGCAGGCCTTGGCAATGGTGGGGGGCTGTTTGGCCCTGCCCCATGCTGTTCCTGCTGCAGCTGTTTTCACAGGATCATATTGTGTAGCATGGCACATACCATGACAATTTGGGTACATGTAGTTGGTGAGTACTGCAAGGCTCCACCAGATGTGTCCAGGCACCGGAACCATGACTTGAGCATCCCAAACACATGCTCGATTACATTTTGTGTTTGTGTGTGTGCCTCATTATGGAGTTCTTGTTCAGGTGTGTGCATTTCTGATGGGTATCATCAGCCACGGCTCCAGTGCATATCCAGCATCCCCCACTAGGTGACCGTCAGGGATGTCCCCAATGGCAAATGTCTGGTACAGCTGCAACAGATGCCAGATATGGGAATCGTGGTAGCTTCCAGGGCAGCCAGCACACACATTCAGTATTATGCCCTGGGCATCACACATGACCTGGCAGTTGATGGAGTGGAAGCCTTTGCGGTCGATGTAGGCCCTACCCCGCTCACCAGCTGGTGCTTTGATGTGTATGTGCGTGCAGTCAATTGCACCCACTACCTCAGGGTATTCTGCTATTAGCTGGAAGAGATGCATATTGCTGGCCAATACCTCACAGGAATTGGGGAAATACACATGATCACCGACATGTGCTGACATGGCATTCAGGAACTGGTGCAGTACCCTTGATGCTGATGCCTGTGAAATCCCCATCATATCACCAGTTGGTCTCTGGAAGGTACCTGTTGCTAGTATTCTTAGACCAACACATACCTTGGTTTCCACTGGGATGGGTTCCTTTCTGTTGGTTCTGTGTGTGAGGCGTGGCCTGCACAGCTCTACAATTTGCTGCAGGAGCTTTCTGTCCACTCTATAGCACTCCACTATCTCCAACTCATGTAGCCCCTGGTAGGTTACCCTGGGTCTGTACAGTCTTCTCTGTCTACTCACTGTGGGTTGCTCAGCAGCATTCGCAATGACACCATCTTCAGTATCTTGCACATGTTGCCTTATAACAGCAATGGCAGCCCCTAACATTTTTATGTCTCAGTTTAAGCTTTTTAAGTTTTCACTTCTCTTTGTTGACTGCAGTGTTGCAGTGTTTCTGAGAAAAACATGGGGGAATGTTGTTTGCAGAGTTTTAAGTGCTGGGCTGGGCTGGGCTACTGTACTGCCTGTGTAATTGGCTGATTCTGATTGATTTCACCTGGCAGCTCTGCTAGTTCTCCTTAGTTAACTTCCTACTACTTCTTTTACTTCCTTTTCCCTTTCTGTTTCCACAGGGGGCAGCGCCAACAAGTGCAAACACGTGCACACGAGCGCACACGCACGCACACAAGCTTACTCAGGCTTACACAAGCTTACACAGGCTTAGGCGGTGCACATTCATTTATACAAGCTTAGACGGCCTTACACAGGCTTACATGGGTGCACACTGGCTTAGATGGTTTTACACGCTTGCACACTCACGCACACGTGCCCACACAGTGTAAGCAGCTTTGCAAGAAACATTAGTGATAGCCACGGCGTACACCTTCAGTTTCTGGGTTTCACTTTAGACAACTGTAGACACACCTCTTTTAGTCCTGAGTAACTCACAGCAAACACATGCCACTCTGCTCCAATCAGCTTACAGTCTTTTTGATACATACCCCCTCATGATGTCACCCATCTTCTACTCTGTTACTCCCCTTATCCTACTCTTACACTCTAGGGACATGGTGCACATAGCAGGGAAAACTGGGATTTACTATCCTTATCCTCATTTGCATAGGATTGCCTACTAATGCTTGGTTACATCTCTTAGACTAAGCTTCCCCCCTTAGCAACCTCTACTCAGTAGCCATGTTGTCTTCAGCCTGCCATTCACTTGCATGGCAGTTGAATATTTTGAATAAAATCCCTATTTGTGGCTTTTATTTTTTGTTTTTATGGTTTTAGAGCTTGCACGCTTGCACGCTGCGCTATGCTTAAACATCGGAGATCGAGGAAAAAAATATTTTTTATTATTTTGCAACACATAAAAATGCCAATGGCTATATATTCGGATATTGGCATGCTTCCTCAACTGGATGCATCCTTTATTTGGAGCTGTCATGGCTCCGTTTTGCTATTTGCAGAACTTTACTCAGTTGCCAACTGAGTACATTTCTGCAAATAACACTACTCTTGCTTGGACAGGTTAGTGTTTCCTGGATCGCAAATTTACCTCATTTGCATAGCTTTCAGCAGCAAATGAAGTAATTTGCATAACCTAACCCTGTCCGTGCAAGAGTCGTTTTAGGAACTCTCTTGCACACCCCTGCCAGCTGTTCCTGGATCACTCGGCAGACATGTTGGCTGCATGGAGTCTTACTCTAGTCTTAGACTCTGTGCAAGCCTTCGTGAATCCGGCCCACAAACTTTAAAAACAGAAATATTCATCATTCATTACTTTTGCAGTTCCTTTCAGTTACGGAACTTCAGTTCTTGTTTGAGTTTGATTCAGTTCATCAATGCTATTAATTGATACAGTTTCAGTTATATGATTTTATAACTGCTGCTATTTTGCCATTGTGATAAAACACTCATACATTGCTGTTTGTTGTATTAATAAATTCTGCTAATCAATCTACAGAGAGTTTTGAATGTGACTTTTATGCTGATAATGCACAACAGTTCACCGCAGTGAGATCTGACATTTTTTCAGTTAGATCTGGAGAAATTTATCAGGAACTGCTCAAGATCAGTGGTGAAGATAGGATGCTCTAGAGAGCAAGCAATTGATGCAGCACAGTTTCAATGTTCAGCCAGTGTTGCAATGACCTCACCTGCCTATGCTCATGACCCTTATGCAACACACAGATATGGTGTGCCATATAATCAGTTTCATGAGCAAGTGTAAGCAGTTTATTTTATTTTATTAAGATTTTGCTTACCAGGTTTGCCTGAAATGGGTTTAACCAAAACCCCTTTTCAATGGAGGCCTGGTGAGAAAAGCTCCAACATATTGTATACATTTTTAAACAAGCATTTAGTAATATGCATGAACAGACATTAAGTAATTCATTTTAACAATTACACATTAATTTGCTAATTATATTCATAGGAAATAAAGGGAACTATTACAGTATGAAAGATGCTTAAGCATTAGTAGATGTTGAACATCGAACATTTGAACAAAATGTATTAGTGGGTTTGTCAAATAGATAACAGATCATCTGGTTCGTGCTTAGAATTTCAAAGAAATGGACATTAGGGAAGGAACTGGGTAGGGCAAAAAAAGTTAGTATTGCATTTAAGAGGTGTGTTATAACACATCTCCACAGATAATTATATATTTAGTGCTATCATGAGATTACATCAGAAAGGGTCTATATGACTTAATCGAACCTTCACTTCATCAAATGGCATTTCATTGAAATTGTCATTCATCGAATTTCCCTCATGTGGGGAGCTGCACCCACTAACCCCCCCCTGCTGCTTATATTTACCAACTCCGAGATTGCATTACAGTGGGGAAAGGGCAAATTTCCTGCTCTTCAGTGTACTGTGATCTCAGTATGAACAGTTCAACAAATGGCATATTTGATGTAATTGCACTGAAAATGCCATTCGATTAACTGATTTTTTTGATGTACTGACAGCAACCTGTCAGAAGTATAGAGGTGTGGGGGGATGAGAAGTGTCACAAAACTATGCATATGGTGGAGAGATGCTAGTAAAACTATTCAAGTACTAGTGAAGACTAATTGGGGGGGGGTACAGAATTCTGAATGAAGGGATATGGTTTGACAATATGGCAAGCTGAAGATAACAGTGGCATTCACTCAGGAGATATACAGAAGATCCATGGAATTGAAAGGTGAAGTTTTAGTTGTGTTTTAAATGAGTTTGCATTCTAAATGGATTTCAGTGGTAGTGGGATGTGGTTCCATAGTTTAGCCAAACTATTTGAATATAGAGTCACTTGCAGTATTAGATGGTTTGGTCATAGTAATTAGTGATTTTTCTCTAGAGCAGAAATTCTATGGGGGAGTAGTCATGTATTAAATTGTTAAGGTCTGGGCAAATTTCTGGCTTACAGAGAAGCCTGTGCATTGTAGTTCACTGATAAACAGATAGATGATGTGGTACTTCTAACCATTTCATTTCTCTGGGGGCTAGACAGTGCTGTGTTCTATGCAAATTTAGCTATTTCATTATAACATTGCTCTAGCCTAGATAGTTGCGAGACTTTAAATTTACTGAAGATTGGGGCAGCATAGAGGAGAGATGGCAGTAAGAAAGTAGTGGCTGCATGAATTCTGTTCTGTTGTTGAGTTTAATTCTGTGTCATGATGGTGCTGTGACTGATTGTGGGCCTATAAAAGCAGGAATACACCTTTAGACATATGTCTTGATCACTTGGGGACAGTTGACCAAGATCACCTTCTTGACCAGTAGCTGATGCTTCACTACCAGCAGACTGGCCAGGTTTACTGCCCTCCCTGTCAGAGGAAATATCTTATGCTACAGGACTGTCACCATTCAGGGCTGGACAAAGTAAACCTATGTGCAGTGTCCTGTGTCTCACAGACTGCACTGCATCTCTGTACCACATCATATCCTGTGTCAGGGTCAGTGGACAAGTTTGGAGAGGAAGCGAGATCTGGACAAGTAGACAAGCTGCAAGTACACAGGCAAAAACACAAATGCACATTACACATGTGCACTTAAGAAGATGTATGTCGAAATACCTTATGCAAGATAATACAGCCTATTTCCTAGTGATGTAATTTGTTACACACCAGGTCATCTTGGCTGTGGCTGTGCATTGTGTGATGGTACTGTAACACTGGACATCGTATGAGCTGGAAAGCAGCATAGGAATGATGGAAGTATAGTGATATGAAAGACAGGATCAAACTTACTGGGCATGTTATCATTGGAAGAGACAACATAACTCAAAAAAGTGTGGTGTGCTGTAGAGAACAGAACATAAGACAGTTGTTAATGTGTAACAGATATGATCACATTTGTGTAATATTAGTTAGCTAACTTACTGCCACATATATGCCTCCAGTGTATATCAAGGTAAGGCAATACATACCTGGTTGTCTTTGCTGGGGCTGTGCTGAGTGTGATGGTCCTGTAACAGGACACCACATGAGCTGGAAGGCAGCAGGGAAAGATAGAGGTATATCCAGACACATGCAACAACTGGAATGCCCATTCGATACCTTACTAAAAGGATACAAGACCTAAACAACATGTCTTACATGGATCAAATCAAAGCCCTGTCACTATACTCAGTATCCTACAGACTGCTAAGAGATGACCTGGGTCTGGCATATCAGGCATCCTCCAACACAATACTGATGGATTTACTGCACATCATCAAATCAAATGGCATCAGAAATACTCTGCCTGGGAATCTAAACCTCTTCTGTATCATCAACAGAACAGTTTGTAGGGACAGGTATATCTCGCATAGGATACCACTGCACTGGAACAGACTCCCCATCCACATAAAACAAAGTTCATCCCTGTCCATATTCAAGTGCAACTTGGATCTATGGATGGGAATCAGAAAATTTACCTCAGGAATGATCCCCCATACTACTACTGGACATAGGCAGCTCCTAAATACTTTATCATATGCATGGGTCTCCTCAGATTATCTGTGGTATGATCCCAGTTATTGTCATTAGGGATAATATATAATTATCAACCATTGGATGAGTAAGGCCAATCTCTAATCTAATGGGAGCACAAAAAGGGAAACTGGATAGGATTAAAATGTCTCACAAGGGCAGCTAGCCTTGTACTTACCTGTGAATCCATGAACCTATAATGATATGAGAAATAGGGTCACATTTATCTGGCATGCCATCATCAGATGTAACAAAATGACTCCTAACAGTGTGGCAGGCTGTGGAAGACATAAAGAAAACCCACTGTTGATGGGTGACACATATCTAAAATGTAATACATCAAGTAGTGTAAAAAATTATATACCACAGGATCTGGGAAAGCCAGCTCCAGTTCCACCACCTGGAATGCGTAGACTCCAGCAGAGGTGGTGGTGTAATGCCAGAAACAATTGTGTGTGTCAATTGGTGGAGGAATTATGTGGCCCTCATACTGTGACACACTTTGCTACATGGAGGACCATGTTGCTGAACAAGCACCAATATTCGTTTGAAGTTCTGTTATGTATGCCTTCAGCACTGAGCATCCTGGGGATGTCATGCTACATCCACTTACTCCAGACCACATCACATGTTCTTATCTGCCATGCTTCTATAGGGAATGGATTATAGTCTCATTTTCATATAAGGAGAAATTTACCTTCCTGGTGCATCCTGGAGTCATCGTCTTCTTCTTCTTTTGGCTTTTCCCAGTTAGGGGTTGCCACAGTGAATCATCTGTCTGCTCATGATTGGCAGTGGAGTTTTACGGTGTCGAATTGCCAGCCCAGCACTCGACCTTCCACAGAAGGCACACACATGCACACACTCACACCTAGGGCCAATTTAGAGTGTCCAATCCACCTACTACATGTCTTTGGGATGTGGAAGGAAACCGGAGTACCTGGAGGAAACCCACGTGACCACAGAGAGAACATGTAGACTCTGCACAGAAGGCACCCCAGCCAAGAATTGAACTGGAGAACCTCTTGCTGTGAGGCAGCAATGCTAACCGCTGCACCACCGTGGCTGCCCAGCATCCTGGAGTCATCTAGAACAACCAAAAGTGTGTGTGTCAGTGTGAACACCATTCACAGTACAATTATGCAGTGCCTGCTTGTAGGATGACATAAAATATGCATGCACAAGATAAACACTGCTATGTCATTTATGGGAACATACTTTATATGATGTACTGTAAGAAACAGGCAGTATCTATTGAGAACTGTGGTTGCTATGTATTAGCACTGGAAAAAACTGCAAAAAACAGACACACACTTGTAAAACTGCACAATTGTGCATGAGTAACAAACCAGCATGCAAGTATCAGTTGTGGGTTTTAAACCCAACACAGTGAAACCCTATACACTACAACTCCTTCAGTGCACCAGTATCTCTGCAGTACTGTAGTTATTTTATGAGGATTACATACAGACTTTTATCTGTACAGTGATGAGTGATACAGATCAATATGTTGTCTCCATATTATACAGCAATGAAAGATGTTGCACGTGTACAAGCTAAGGTATGATTAATATGTAACAAAATAATTATAGACACACATGAGGAATGTACTCCATCTGTAAGTATAAAATCACCATGCCCATATAATGACCACATATATGGCAAATATCTTGTAATATCTCTGGATGTCACTGTACACTTGAGGGTACAATACATATGCTCTCAGTTTTGACTGTTGTCAGATCACCAAAAATCCAACAGACCAACAACAGCAGTGCAGTATACAAGTTCTTAATCATTCTTATAATGACTAATCCATGCACTATCTAAATGCAGTGTCATATAAAATAATATTATACCATTATTTTCAGTATAAAGAACATGTGTAAAATATTTTACACACTACTCAAAAGGCAGACGTAATTTGTAATTAGTTATAATATATCACGATTTGTATTATAATGAGTGAAAATTTTATTTTAATTTGTGTGCTCTGCTCCTATGCTGTGCTGGATCCAAAGTCTTCTTAAGACACACAGTCTTGCTGTGCTGTTTACTGCTGAATCAGAGACAGAGAGCTTTGCATGACTCCATCTGTAGTCTGTTTAAAGCACCAAGCCTTTCAAATTGCACACTGATAAAGAAATATATTTTGCAGCTATAAGCACAGTTACAAATAACTTATTTTATAACAAACGACATGTACTATTCCTGTCAGATTGTAGCATATATTTACAAAGTTTTCCTTCATTACAGATATGAATGATGACAAATACAAAATAACTCTCTCTGTCCCTTTCTCACATAACTGAACTACTATAATAGTTATATAGAGTGCTAGTCTTGCACATAGATGTTATTTCCTCTTGGTATGTTTTTTGGCCTTCTGTGGGAAGTCACATAATATCTTTTTTTAGACTTTTCTATTGTCCTGTCAGCAGTTCTGCTGATGTGAAAATGCACAAATGCACGCAATCAGAATAACAGAAATATGAAAGGAAACATCTGTTCTGTTCCTTCTGAAAAAAACATCACGTATTGCTGAATTTATAAAAAAGGATGCCTGTTAATAGATATTTGTTCTGCAAACATGAGAAAATCATGTAATGCTTGCTTTCCAATATTGCTTTGTTAGGCATTTTCTTTTTGATGATGTGAAGAGAAGCCTGCCTGTTACACATATAGTATGAATGCACATTTTACATTGCTATTCAAGCAAACTTTTTATTCTATGCTTTATCCTTCAGCACATTTACAACAGAATTAATTTCAGCCTTATATTCATAATATCTAACAATTCCCTCTATTTTTAAACATACTCAAAATATTTTATACTGATATGTATTTTTTGATCACATTATATAGAAAACACATTAAGAAACAAAACCTTTACCCCGGGATTCATGAAGCTTGCGCCAGGCGCAGGCGTAGTGTAGGCGGTATAATGCCAAATATGGCCGCCGAGCGATTGAGGTATGATCCAATTCCATGTGCTTTACCAGCGTAGGTCAGATCTGCACAGTCCTCGGCTTAGGTATGCTAATCACCCCATGTGCAGTGCCGCACCATGCAAATGAAGGTACATAGTGATTCATGAAGTGGTGCAGGCATAGCATAAGCCCACAGAAATGTAAACCAAAAAACACGGTTTACATTTTTCCAAACAGAACATCGGAGCTATGAAAGTGGACCAAACTCATGTATTAGAAAGTTAACATATGCCAATGGCTAAATATACAGCCAATGGCATAAGAAAAGATGCACAACACCTAAAAAACAACATTTAATGTCATGTCCACAGTAACGCAAAGTACAACCGCAGGGCATGTGTGCGCAAATGGGAACACAAAGAAAATATTTACAAATGTCATAAAATCGCAATGTAATACAAATCATGATTTCACCATAATACTCAATGGTATGCATGGTACACCACAACCAAGCTGCAAGGGTTGCTAAGGGTCTGTGACAGTGTTCGGTGTGGTAACTAGGAATTAGTAGTCAATGCCATGCAAATGAGGCAGGTAACAGTGAATCGCAAACGTCCCGCCGGACTAAGGATGTACCATACAGCACAGCACTACAACACCGAGGAGTGGTTTAGAGGTGTATATGACATCAGCAGTGGGGTGTGCCACCATAGCTGTAAGCACATTGGAGCAATGCAAATCAGGCCTGGCCATTGCTAAGCAAAGTCGCAGGACAGGGACGGGGAGGTAGATATAGCATTGTTTAGCTGAGAGCACATATGGTGCCTGAAAGCGCATGTGTACGGGGATGAAAACATGCCCAAAACCCGGTAAGCGGATGCACGTGCTGCACACCATAGCTCAAACAGGAAGGTCAGGGGAAGAAAATAAGGAAATGCCACAGTAGGGTAATTGGAGTACAACTGAGCAATTAACACCTATTAACTCACAGTGGGCAATCAATGGCAGCTGACAAGTCTGCTCGCAGAAACCTGCAAAACAGGATAGGGGAGGTGTCGGATTGCAAAGAAAAGGGAACTGTCATAGCAGAGCAAAGCAAACCTGCAGTAGACCGGCCATAGAACACATTATGCAAGATAAGCCAGGTTTAGGAAAGTACAAATGAAAGCAGGCTGCTGAATGCATGCCAGAAAATGGGAGGTGAAACGTTAAGAAATGTAAAGGGAAGGGCAAGAGGTAATCCACGGCAGCCAAATGTAATTCAACGCCAAAGGCACCACAATAGTAGTTCCTGTCGTAAAACACATAAGATACCCTGTAGCTATGATCGTACATACACACCCTATGACATCATCAGTGTTCACAGCACAATAGTATAAAGTGTGAAAGCACCTCACACACACCTGTGTATTCCCAAACAATGCACCATAGGTGTAAACAGACGGGGAACTTTTACAATGTACATGTTGGGAGCTGCCATAGCTGTGATTCATCACCATGTGTTAGTGACTGAAGGTGTTGTGGAGGATGATGCTGACAACCACCGCAGGCCCTGGAGGAGAAGAGTGTTCAGACCAAGGGTAACCTACCAGGGGCTACATGATCTGGAGATAGTAGAGCATTACAGGGTGGACAGGGACATTTTACAGCAAATAGTTGAGCTGTGCCAGCCACGCCTGAGATCCAGAAACAACAGAAGGGAACCCATCCCAGTGGACATGAAGGTTTGTGTAAGCTTGTGAATACTAGCCACAGGTACTTTTCAAAGGCCAACTGGAGATATAATGGGGATCTCACATGCATCAGCATCCAGGGTACTACACCAGTTCCTGGATGCCATGTTACCACATGCTAATGACCATATATACTTCCCCCGAACTCAGGAGGAGTTGGCCAGCAATATGCGTCTGTTCCACCATGTGGCACACTACCTGGAGGTACTGGGTGCGACAGACTGCACGCACATACATATCAAGTCACCATCCGGTGAGCATGGAAGGCGCTACATAAACCACAAGGGATACCACTCCATCAACTGCCAGGTTGTGTGCAATGCCCAGGGCATTATCATGGATGTGTGTGCTGGCAGCCCTGGAAGCTACCATGACTCCCACATCTGGCATGCCTCACAGCTGTATCAGGTATTTGTCAGGGGGGACATCCCACATGGCCACCTTGTGGGGAATGCTGGCTATGCACTGGAGCCGTGGATGATGACTCCCATCAGAAATGCACACACACCCATGCAAGAATGCCATAATGAGGCACACGCACAAACTAGAATCATCATAGAGCATGTGTTCAGAATGCTGAAATCACAGTTCCATTGCTTGGACATATCTGGTGGAGCCTTGCAGTATTCTCCAGGCACGTGTGCTCACATCTTCATAGTATGTGCCATGCTACATAATATGATCCTGCAGAAACAGCTGCAGCGGGGACATAACGGTGAAGGCCCTCACAGCCCACCACAATTGCCAAGGCCATCACAGGCACAGAGGGATTCAGACCATGAACACCCTGTGCCAGCCCCAGTAGGCAGACAGAGGCATGCCCAATATGCCTACGCCTTGGCAAAGAGGGAACGTATAGCACATACTCTGACAGTGTAGGCCCCTACGGACTGACACACCTCTCCACCTGCACACACAGTAAAATGGATGGCACACACACACAACCACCTGTAAATTGTAATGTATAGGTGGCCTACTGTGTGAATCCTACATAGGCAGCCCTCAACCATTGCACACACGACAGCTATTGGAACAAGGAATGTCAACACCTGAACAGTACATGCACCTCTCAGCATATGTTGGTACTGTATGTATAGGTTCCTAGGTACATCGATAGGTACATGCCCGATTGTCAGAAGCCATTCATCAATCAAGGCAAACAGTGTCTGCTGTTGCCACCACATCGAGTAACCAACTGACCCTCAGTGGAGCAGAGCCATTTGCGGGATCCATGTGTGTAATCACTGTTCCCCACACACTCTGCATGGATTCCCTGGTGTGTTAATGAGGGGCTCCATACAATGTAATCATGGCTGTAGTGGCAAAGCACGAGGTGTACCCATGACAGGTATCTGTCACCCCAGCATGCTCCACCTATGGTTGTGTGAAGGTGTAGCACATTATAGTGTGTGGCTCACTGTGACATACATTCCCAATGCTGGAGCACATCCATTAAACATAACTTGGACATGCCATTAATAGGTCTCATCCATATGTAAACTAACTGAGTTACCCATTTGATTGCAGTATGGAGTAACAGCCGTAGTACAGTCCACATACAAAATGCCATAACACGTGTACAAATCCCAGATGCCCAAGTGGTAAATGCACTGACTGTCGTGCATGTTCCCGGTACCACGTCCTGCAAGGGACGTTACGTAATCCTGAAGGCACGAATAATGGATGGTGGATGCAGGTCATCAGATCAGGTTTAGCACATGTTAGCGGGAATATGTGTTGCCCAGTGCTGGTAAGCGTCGTTTAAACATGACTATACGGATATGCGCAAAACAGGGCTAAGCTTCTCTGAATATCACGCAGATCATGGTCAATGATGTCCAGAACATGTGAAACTAGCATTATTCACCCCTGTACTAATAGTGCCTGCTCCGAAGGGTAAAACGACCACTGCCAGGAGTAGAACATGCAATCATGTACACAATCACCTAACACTAAGCTACCCAAGATGTACCAATGGCAGGTGTGTAATGTGACAGGTTCAAACACAAACGTGCGGAGTCCAGGAAACAGTATACACCGACATGTACACAATGAGAGGTGTATTCTCCCTCTCACTCTCTCTCTGATATATATATATATATATATATATATATATATATATATATATATATATATATATATATATATATATATATACATATACATAATAGAGATAGAAAGGGAGATAGAGAGATATATGTTGATATATATGGATTCACCTATATCTGCAAATATATAGATAGGTCAACGACATGTACATAACCATGGAGGTAGAAATAAATAGGATACTGCCAACTATGGAATGTGTCACATACCGACACGCATAATCACGAGGTTTAAAGACCAAAAGAACACAGTACCGGAACACTGGAACCGTGTGTAATATTATCACGATATTAAGGGACATTTAGTTATCGCTGCCAGTGTTGCAGTCCATGTAGGTACTGTGTTCAACTGTGTTTGTGATTGCTGTAGTCTGTGTATGTGTGTGTTGAGGGTGCTGTGTGCGTTTCCGTGGGACTGTAATGTGTGTGTGTGTGTTTGCATCATGTGTCTGTTAGTGCTAACTCAGAGGTAGATCAGTACGGTAGGTGTGGTCATAGCTGGCTGTAGGCATACGGTTACCACCTGTCCCACTTTAAGAGGGACAGCCCCTCCCTGGGCAGTTGTGTCCTGACAAAAAATATTAAAAAGGGCAAATGTCCGAGATTGTAGGACATAATTATGTCCCATATATTATGTAATAGTTGCATTAAATAGTTATGCCTGTATCTACAAAATGTAAATGTTACATGAAACATGATAAGTAGCTAAAGAGCTACAAGAATAAGTATGTATTCAGGATAAAAGTATGTTCTATCCTGTGTACTGACCATGGGTATGTGTCGGCCTATAAACACTGATGTGTGTCCATAGCCGGTTTTAGGCACCAGCGAACCCTCGGCCGCTGGGGGCCCCCTGGTCCTGGGGGGCCCCCAACCACTGCAAATTGATATTTTGTAACATGTCTGTCAAACCAGCAAAAGCTAGTATAGCAAGCTTGTATACTTAAACCAGGTAAGTAATCTCCTTCCAAATTCAAAGATCTTCAGTTATAGTAACAATATTTTGTCAAGTAACTAACTTTACAATTTCATTAAATATTTTACCAATGATATAATGCTCCAGCCTAGTTAAGCCCTGTTGGTAGACATCCTCTTCACTAAAATTAACAACATAGCCAGTTTTAGGTACCTGCAATAACTGTGGCTGCAGGGGGGCCCTTAATCCTCATTGACTGCGTGGGGCCCCACAAAGCTGCTGTTGGTTGAGAAAAATAAGGAGAAAAATGTATTAATTTTCAATTACACTCTTTAACGTGAATAGGACTGTAATATGACCCTGTTAGGACAAAGCTGTAATGAACATAAGCAAAGTAAGCACTACAGAGATCAGCAACCCAGGGTGACCGATCTCAGTGCAAACTGTGGAGTTTAAGAAGAGCTGATGCTTCTAATCCTCAGGGATGGTTTCTTTTTCAGGGTTTTATACATACTGGCAGAACAACTGATACTATAACTCTCAACATCTTTGCTGAAGAATTCTGTTCAGTGATAAAAATAATAGCATAATAAAGTCTCAAAATGAGGAACACATTTTATATATTACTCTAATCCACTTAAAAAGTTACTAGAATAACACATTTGCATCAACATGCATTTTTAGACAATAAGTGTAAAACTCTGATTACTTGATTTAGTGTGACAGAGTAAAATTATAAGACAAAATCAGAATATCTATGAAATCAGGGATAGCGATAGGTATTAATTTACTACTTACTGAGGTAAATAAAATTGTCTTATCCCTGTTGCTGTTTGATGACTGCTAAACAGCAATCACTGATTTTGTGTAGCAGTACTAGTGTTGTACAATGTACTTGCTGAAATAAGTACAAAATTAACATTGCTGTGATGTGTGTGTGTGTGTGTGTGTGTGTGTGTGTGTGTGTGTGTGTGTGTGTAAAATATCACTGATTTTTATCAATGCACACATCCAATAATGCCGGAACACACATGTTATTCTTCTGGGTATCAATAAAAAATGTAGCTAACAAGTGATTATATTTCAAAAGTAAGGCATAATGTATGTCATAGGCATTCAGACACTTAGATCTTCTAGGTATCAGGTGGCCTCCACTCCCTAGACTGTATAAATAGATACAGGGGGCTCCCTTAATCATCCTTGATTGTGGAGACCCCAAAAAGCTGGTTTTGGTTGAGGAAAAATGAGGAAAAAATGCTTTCATTTTCTGATTGCACTCTTTAGCCTGAATGGAGTTATATGATATGACCCTGTTAGGATAAAACTGATAATAGCCTCTGTCCTCAACCACAAACATTCTAAAACATCCCTGCTCAGATGTTTGTGTACAGAAATTTACCGTAGGTTATGTGGGTGCTGGGGATTGTGTAGTCATCATTTCCTTTACTTTTCTAACAGACCTCAGAGGTATACAAAGAAAGTTACTTTAGCTCCTGTAGGGGCAGTGTACTGCCAGCAGCAAAGTAGAATACATTATTGCAGTCATTATTTATTTTCACTTTCCTCACAATCAAACATCAGACACATATATAGCTGGTTGCCTTTTGGGGTTAGGATCGAGGAGTTAGTAGGCATGCTATATATATGTATTTCAGCAGTCACTTGAAATACATGACTGTAGCCATTTGTACCTCTGCGTTCACCCCGATCTAACACCAGAGGGTTGCATAGGCAGTGACTGTCTTTTTGGGGGGATTAGTGATGTAGGCAGTATTCCCATGCAGGATCTGTGTATCCTCACAATTGACTTTTTAATTTACTTGGAGCTTCTATTTTGTCAGCTTTGAATTTTAAGTCTTCAGTACAACTTATGTCTTCATTGAAAGAAAAAAAGACTGAAATTCTTTTTTCTTACTCACAATTTTTGTTTAGGCCACTTTTGGATTAAAAGGTTGGGAAATGCTCTAGCATCTGGGGCAGAGGCTTAATGGAGTTATTTCCTAAATGGTTATTACTATGCTGACTTGGTCAAGAAAGTATCGAAAAGACGGAAGGAAAACTAAAGCTGAATAGCAACATTGAATTTCTTTCCTTAATCATCATTTCTGTTCAAGCCATCATTGGGTAAAAAGAAAAAAAAATAAACTTAAAAAGCACTTTAGAGCATATATAAAGTTATGGCTTCTTGAAAAAGCTGAAGAAAAAAAGCTAAAATGTGAGAAATGGAAGGAAAAAGTAATGTGCATAAGTGGGAAGCCCAACATGGGGAAAACAAAGAGGAACGCTGGAGGGTGTGTGTGTTTTGTTTTTTGTTTTTTTTTTTGGCTGGGGCTGAAACAGTAACCAGTGCCTAGGGTTCCATTGCATATTAGTTCTGTCCTGTACATAGAGTTGTTGTAATGTAGCCTTGTTACACCTAAATGGCAGTAACTGTAAATGTCCCTTTGTGAGATGGAAAAATAAGAGCAAAACCGATAACACCAAGAAGAGTAGTTCCAGAACCGCAAAGTGAAGACAATAGTTCGTAAAAAAGGTAAGTCCTTTATTAGTTGCCAAGTGGTAAAAATCCAAAGACAGTTGGTACAAAGCAGCAAAATCAGACCAAATGGTAAAAATCCAAAGTCAGTAGGTACAAAACAGCAAAATCAGACAAGCGCTTTGCTTGGAGAATGCCAAGCTTTTCAAGTCAAAAACAGTTGCCTGCAGTGAGGCAACTGTTTAAATGGATGTTAATTAGTCACATGTTTGGTTAGAGCTGAGTTGCATTAAGAAACAATTGAGACTGTTTTGAGCAAATGAACAGCCAAATAATAAAATGAAACATTAAAATGTGCATAGGTTAAATTGACATTGCATTGTTTATACATGACTGGTAAACCAAGTGAGTGTTATGATGAAATTAAAAACTTTGCTTGTCCAAAAGGTTTGGATAGAAATACAAATACAAATACAAGTGGAAGTTTAAAAAAAGCTGTGTGTGATCCAAGTGAGTTTGAAGTCAGCAGTCCTGTGTAATATGAGAATCAATGTAGTGCTGTTATGTTAGCCTTAAAAATAGATGTTATGATGCATATGAATTTGCACTACTTGGTGACTTGGGGCAAGTGTGTTCAATGGGCAAAGAAACAGTGTTGAAAAATAGTGAAAATAGGATGAGACATGCTATAATCTAGCCCTTCTGAGCTTCAGAACCGAGCCTATACTAACAAAACAGAGAGGGAATTCAGGAAAAGGCTATACGAACACACTTACGACATTGAAAAGAAAAAGGAAAGCAACGCTTTTTTCAAACACTCACTTACATGTCCCAATTACAAGTTGTCTTTCATGATCCTTGAACAAGTGAACCCTAACATTAGAGGAGGGGACTGGGAATCGACCTTGGAATACAGGGAGCTTGTCTGGCAACTCAAGCTAGATGCAGGCAGGCCCCCGGGGTTAAATGGCACACTTAGTATAGGCTCGGTTCTGAAGCTCAGAAGGGCTAGATTATAGCATGTCTCATCCTATTTTCACTATTTTTCAACACTGTTTCTTTGCCCATTGAACACACTTGCCCCAAGTCACCAAGTAGTGCAAATTCATATGCATCATAACATCTATTTTTAAGGCTAACATAACAGCACTACATTGATTCTCATATTACACAGGACTGCTGACTTCAAACTCACTTGGATCACACACAGCTTTTTTTAAACTTCCACTTGTATTTGTATTTGTATTTCTATCCAAACCTTTTGGACAAGCAAAGTTTTTAATTTCATCATAACACTCACTTGGTTTACCAGTCATGTATAAACAATGCAATGTCAATTTAACCTATGCACATTTTAATGTTTCATTTTATTATTTGGCTGTTCATTTGCTCAAAACAGTCTCAATTGTTTCTTAATGCAACTCAGCTCTAACCAAACATGTGACTAATTAACATCCTCATTTAAACAGTTGCCTCACTGCAGGCAACTGTTTTGACTTGAAAAGCTTGGCATTCTCAAGCGGCGGCTGTCTGATTTTGCTGTTTTGTACCTACTGACTTTGGATTTTTACCATTTGGTCTGATTTTGCTGCTTTGTACCAACTGTCTTTGGATTTTTACCACTTGGCAACTAATAAAGGACTTACCTTTTTTACGAACTATTGTCTTCACTTTGCGGTTCTGGAACTACTCTCCTTTGTGAGATGGGCCAACACATTGTGGTATGTATGCCTGTTGTAATAAGATCATTGTAGCTAAAGGTCAGTTTGTGTGTACTTCTCCTAAAAACCTGCAGCATGAACTAAAAAGATGGATAGAAGTAGTGGCAGTGATAGGGTGATACTTAGACTGAAAGTGGCCAGGGGCCCCCCAACGTGACATTTGCTGTGGGCCCCCAAAATGCTAACACCGGCCCTGTGTGTGTCCTGCAAATGTCCCACTATGGCCATTTGAAAATGTGGCAACCCATGCCAAAGAGGCTCAATCACCAACACAACTGCAATGAGTGCAAATATCTGTGACAGAAATACATGACACAGCTGTCATTTAGTAACATTCCTTTACATATCGCTGTATTTCCAGAGGTATGGAAGTATCAACCTCACCTGCATACTATATAGAAACCAATTAACAATGGCTCAAT
Source organism: Protopterus annectens (assembly GCF_019279795.1). NCBI lineage: Eukaryota > Metazoa > Chordata > Ceratodontiformes > Protopteridae > Protopterus > Protopterus annectens. The sequence goes on from NC_056728.1 coordinate 1,843,327,842, forward strand.
GTATAAGCCCGTAACAACCATAGTTCAGTCTACTAAGTGATAGGTCTTCAATTAGGGAAGGAGCCCACACACATATATGGAATATGTAGAAATGCAGTCCCCACAAACCTGTATATACTATGTACACCCACCTACATCTCCCCCACACCCGAAACAATTGCAATACAGACTGTAATAACATCACAAACATCCACTCACTCAATTACATCTGCAGAAGCATTAACATACCTTGTGAGAGACATATTTGTAAAGGCACCATGTGAAATTGTAGCTGTCGTATAATGGAACAGACAGCGATGTTACAGGATTAGTTTGCAATAGTCCCTTGTAGAACCACATACTCTAGCCGTCACACACAATCCACGGAGGACATGAATTCAAAATATCCCTGTCTCTGCAAATAGCAGTTGCAATTCCTCACAACAAAACACATACAGGCCGTCTCCCTGAAGGTAGGGCAAAAGGGCAATGCCCAAGTGGAGAATTAAATTATACCCCACTGTTGCCGCGTAATTGGCAAATGGAGTAGCTGCACAGCTGACGTGCATGTAATAATTTACTCAGGGCACCAATTGGTGGCAGGAAACGACATGCTACAGGTATCGACGTATATAAGGATGACTTGCCATACATTCAAACCGTATGCTCATACCATAGAACCGTTTAAACAGTAAAGGTGTAAGAGAGCTATTTACAAAGATTCAGAACGCTAACAAGGTATGTAGAACACTCAGTATGTTAGTGTATGTAGAGCCTGTTTTGTATTAATTAAAAGTGTACGCAATGCATAAAGTGGGAAAAGGTATTATGTAGTGATGTCTTGTTGAGCATAGTAACGCTTGTAGAAATTGTGTGTCCTGCTGTGGGCCACAAGGTAAACATCACATACACCACAAGGGATATTACATGAGGGCTTTAAACAGAACAATTCCACACCACCCGCCATCAGTGGTAGGGTATGTCCAACAAGTATGTGCCATAGCAGGGGATAGTATATTTTGATATACTGTCACAGTAGGCATGTGTATGGGCATATAACGACAATAACATGCCTAAGGTGGTCCTGCTGTGCAAGTATGCTTTGCATTATGGGATAATGTGTAAAATATGTGTAATGTACAGTACTGTAGGTAGATATGTCAGATATTCTACACAGCACAACTGTTATATCATGCAAACAAAAGGTATCGTCTATTGGCATGTACAATACATAATAACAGGATACATATGGCTTGTAGTCACGGGACACTGTAACAGCATGATAGCTAATCAAAATGGAAGAGCTACTCAATTAACCATACACAAAGGACATGTAATAGCTTCACAGCTACATAGTGAGGTACTATGCTGTCTGGCAAGTCTATGTGTAAGCCCAACTACAGTGTTTACACTGATGGCACCTCTCTAGGGTAGTGTCCTGTCTGTGAACAGCAGAGCCATGTGTTACCTGCACATCTGTACAGTACAGCCACTGCAGTGATCCCTGGTGTATCAGTGTGACCGACCACAGAGTCACCTATGACTGGTGTGTTGGGTATGTTATAACACCCTATTGGCTGTAGTTGATGGGCACACATAAGTCTGTGGGCTATAAGTAATTGTTATTGTGTTTGGTAATGGGGGCTGCCTCTGGTGCCTACACAGAGTATGGAGAGGTTCTGCAAATGTCGTACTCATACTATGTGTGGCCTGTGGTGGTGGAGATCTAGTGAGACTATATGATGAGTGGGGTGTGTTGCAAATGTTAAACGTCCCCACATGAATTTCAGGTACAGTCTGGGTTGGTGAGACCATTACCCCCAGCATGGCTACATATGTGCATCTCCCACAGGCTGTAGTATCGTATGTTGGGAGGTGAGCATTGACTGTGTACATGAGACAATTGCTCTATTGCCACATGTTTGCCATATTCATCATATAGACAGGCAATAGCACTGGTATGTGACACTTGGACATGCCTGTATATTCAACCATGTCTCACAAGATATGTGAGTTACGTGTGTACAACAACTGTTGTACTGTAAGCAAGCTGGAAATGTAAGGACAGCCAGTGTACTTGTAAGACATGAGTTGGAATGGGTACTATAGTAATTAGTAGCTCATGAAGTGCTCACATGTTCTGAACAAGTGCTGAGCATGAATATGCAATACAGATAGGGTGTTGGATAATATCAACCCACTGCAACCCACAAGTGGAGACGACAGTCATAATTGGAGGCACTGCACTATTACCCTGCTGAGTATGGTCTGCAAGTCTATGAACCTTTATCAATGTAGATGTTAGCAGTACAGAAGTAGATGACAGTACGGATGATTTCACACTGCATAGCATACCTGTGACAGGTCATAGGACATCATCACCCATACCGTGTTCCAGCTACACTGAGTATACTAGATGTACCTTTGTATGTCACAGCAGTGTTCTACCAGTGGCCTGCTGACAGAAGCAACACTACAAAAGGTGTCTGAGTGACATGTGCATATCACACCAGTGGCAGCTACCATAAAACAGGGTTAATGTTGTGTACTCCCCCCTCATTGTAGCCCATACCACACAGACAAATAGGAGGCATCTGTGTATGTAAGCATGTGAATGTCCATGACCTAGGAGCAACAGCTGTCTCAGTGTTGTGGACAACATACAGAATGGGCTTTGTGGGTGAGGTGTGTGACATATGTGCACAATCTGACAGCTGATAATAGCATTGTCACCGCTAGGTGAATAACCCTGTACCCATTAACTACCACCTAGGCAGCGGTCAACATTATGGACACTGTGTAAGGGATGGTGCTGTGCAGTTCACCTCCCTGAGTTGGTGATGTCTCCAGGCCTATTAGGTAGTCATACGAGGCACCCATGTCATGACAGGGTGACATCCATGAGCATGGAGATCATTGGACAGGCATACTCAGCACTCGGGTGACCAATATCGGATCACATATCACTTTAAAGGGGTTTTGGCCATGCGTAGATGGGCGATACCAGCCTTCACAATCCTCACCTCCACTATGCAGCATGCTGGCTACCTTGCATAAAGACATGTGCTACACTGTGATGTTGGACATGCTACACATACAATATCCTGATCTGAAAGACATACGTCATGGACAGCCACCGTCCTACTACAAGGATCGCCACATGCTGGACAGATCCCTGTGCCATACATGTTACATACTCCTGCCATACCATGCAATCTTGTCCATCAAAGCTGCATATGTCATCTCTGTCATACATGGTGCGATGACCGCATGGTAGATGTATTATTAACTGTCTAGATCAGTAATGTGGCACTGGTGCACCTCGTGGTGGCAAAATGGCTGTCGGATACAGCTAGAAAACCTTGCCCGTACATGCCATAGTTGATAACCATCCCTGCGAATGACGTCTGGCTAGCCATTGTCCCATGTCTATCACATGTGCAACACAGGCGATACATGGCAGGATGTTGAACTGCTGTACAGTGCCATGTAGATGTATATGGCAAAACACATGCATGTAAAGGTTTCCATGTGTATGTGTGCATTGTCACTGCTCATGTCCATTAAGGCAGTGTATGTTTTGATATGTGACATATACACAGCATCAAGGTCAACAGCATTACTGTGGACACATCCAGGCATGTGCTGATAGGTAAGAACACCAGTACAGGCAAACAGACATGCCCACATCAAGACAGCTTTCACATGGAGTATGAACAATGTAATGAGGTGACACACATATATGGTGATGATATCCAATGCATAACGGGTCTTGCATGTGTGTGACACAAACATGGCAGTCGTGTCAGTGTCATGAAGATTTGCAAAGATAACTGTTCAGATGTACTAGATTTAATACATATGTATGTGCAGCTGTATCTCTGTACATCTCTGTGATACTGTGACCTGTCTCCATCATTATGTCTTCCAGATAATGCCTCATTCACGCCTGCCAGCGTATAGCTGCCTGGAGGATGATGCCCTCATCCCGTACCTCCATGAGAACTACAAGGTGTTGTTCAGCCATGTGCCACAGCTTGCCCAGCAGCGTGACGACCTGTGGCAGGACCTTTGCAGGAGGGTTAATGATGTGGGTGGCCATAACTGCATCTACCAGCAGGTGCACAGACACTGCACAGACCTGATACGACATGCGAAACAGCGTGCCAATGCAATCGCCAGGGAACAAGGTCTAACGGGTGGTGGGTCACCAACCCAGCCCCCACTCACACACACCAAGGAGCTACTGGCCAGCCTGGGGACACCCTCAGAACAGCATCCACAAACACTAGCTGCCATCGTGGAGGTGGGTGTCTCCCAACCAATGAGCCTGGAGTTGCCTGGTAAGTCACTACTGCACATATGACTATTATATCCCATTTAGTTGCATATGTCACTGTACAATATGTAATGTAACATCATATGCAAGGTATGTTTACACACATGCCGCATACTACAGTATGCTACCCTGTGTATGCACACATGTGCATACTATATACTATTGTACAGGCGAATGTGTTAACATGCACAGTGCACCCTGTGGCTATCATACAGTCATAGATAATGTTCAAACTGCTGTGTCACCCCTATACAGGTACCTCTGGTGTGCTGCACAGACATCAGTCCATTGCAGGTGAGACAGTTATCAGTATCAGGCATGTTAATGCATATATCTATACGCCATGTGGTCAGTTAACACATATACACATAATGTATGTTCCATTCATGATATGCAGGTCGCATCTGTCATCATTCACACTGGCTACCCATGTGCAATATATACAAACTAAATGAAACACCGACATAAAACCACATTATCTGTCATTGCTTGATGTGTGGACAGCTGTGCATACAATGGTGGAGGTGTTCAATGTAGGCATATGTACTATACATTGGAACAACACATGTGTGGTACGCAAACAGTACCACACAGTGAGCTGGGATATGGGCAGCCCACAGGAGTCACCATTGTGTAATATGCCCCTGCAATGGGTGCACACTCTGACATGTCCCAGACATGTAGTGTTCCGGCTGCAATATTGTCTCACTATCCCATAATACATACCCCACATACCAAACATACACCCCATTGTCTGCATAGCCCTGTGGACAGTGACATATCTGAAATCTATGGGTGTATGTCATATGGGACAACACAGGCATGTGAGATAGATGGCCATCACAAACATTTGGCCAACACAGGTTCACACATGGCCATGGAGGATGGCCAGAGACATGTAGCCACACAGTAGTTGTGATGTGTATACACCCTGTTGCACATTGTCCACACATGGTCCAACTATAGCCTTAGTTGACTGATTATATAGTTGATGTGGAACACTGGACATCTTAAACACCTGTGCACAGCTAGTGGAGGTGTCACTTAATTCGACCATATAAGATGTGTTGAAAATCACGACTGTGTCATAGCATGACAGTAGTCACCTGTACAGCTTCCACAGACATTGACACCACATCAGGCCACAGAACTGTACATTTCCCTTGCTGCTGTAGGACATCACTGTCAGCCGTGCACCTCGCGTGTGTGGTACATTAATGTCATGTGGGCCATGGTGTGTTGACAAGTCTGCCATGTGTGGACATGGTTGCCAGGCAGTTAAGACTTTGTAGTAGTTGTGCAGGGGTGTCATCCATAGGTCTTCTAGTGACCTGTCACATGACACAGCATGGTTTGGTGTGTATACACCTCAGCAACGTGGATCACAATCCACAGTTATGTAATGTGTATGCATGCAGTTATGGCTATGCACTGTGTGCGTATTACACACTGTATAGCACTATAGATGCCTCATGATGCCATGCAATGGCACAGTGTCTGTACTTCACACTGTATAGCAATGTAGACACCTCACACTACCCTTCAATGCTCATGCACAATTGCTAAAAGTGCATTCTATCTGTAGGGCATACAGACAACACTGCAATGTGATACCCATTACAATGCTGTACATGTGTCAGGACACCATTGTGTCAGACATGTATGCATGTCAATGCACACATCAGCAGATTACATGTCAAGGTCACTTCAGCCATATGTACTGTTAACCTGTGCTGGTCCACATGGTGTATCACAGGGATGCATGCTTACTACCATGATTGTGTGAACTGCATGGCTACTGATATGACACCTGCTTGCTGTTGTGTGCAACCCAGGGTGGTCTGCTAACTACCACTATTAATATCTGAGCTGCATGCCGTCTGCTGTATCACATGCATGCTGCATGCCGTCTGTCAAATCACATGCATGGTGTGTCTGTGTGTCTGTTTGTCTATTGTAATGTAGAGTCTTTCTTTGCATTCACAGGTGATGTAGGTGAGTTAACCTCCTGCGGTCCATCTGATGTTAGTGTCCCCACAGATACTAGCAGTGATGAACATATGCATGAGGTACAGGCAGGGTTGTCAGGGGCTGAATCTGTGCCAATGGTTGCCATCCCAGCTATGTCCCCCTCTTCCCCGCACACAGTTCTCATGCCAACACATACCCCATCTCCAGTGGCCATAGAGGAAGGACAGTCAGCGTGTGTTAGCTCGAAACAGAAACGTGTGGTGGCTACAGAAGGTGTGTCTCCACACCATGGTGTCAGTGTAATGACTGCAGATGTGCCACACAGGCATGTGGCCAGTGCTGCTCGTAGGAAGACCTCTGGCAGACATGCACCTGCAGGACAGAGCTCAGCAGCTGGTGTCACCAGACACATGTTCCAGACTGTAATGGCGGCACAGGCACGTGCTGAATGGCAGAACAGTGAAGGGCAGAGGCTTCAGAGGTCTGTGATCCGTACTCTAAATGACAACATCCAGACATTGGCAAATTCTCAACAGCAGATTGCTGATGTTCTGGACAGGCGATTGGGTGACATGGTTGGAATCCTTGACTGTGGCATGGCAATCCACGAGCGTGAGCTGTCTGTACTGGAACATCTGGTAGGAGTGAGGCGTAGGCCACGTGGACGTAGGCCAGCTACACCACCTAGTGCAGGTCAACATGAATGAGCCACCTCACATGCCCGCTCCCATAGTGCCGGTAGCAGTAGCAGTGCAGCTGGTGCTGCGCTGTCCCCACCAGGACACAGCAGGCCACGTGGATGTGGCCCTGGATGTTCCCAGCGGGGACATGGTTCCAGTGGATAAGTGTCATCAGACAGTAGCCAATCTGTACCTCCACCTGGTAGTGTCCGTGCAACCCCTGGCAGGCACAGGTCACGTGGCTGTGGCCGGACACAGTGAGCTGTACATCCTGGTCTGTACAATCTGGAGCTGTCAATAATACCCCTATGTAGGCCTGACAAAAGGCAGAACTGTGTGCACACATACACGCACACAGCAGAAACATCTGTAGGGCACAGCGACACCCACATGCCAATCAGATCACTGGACCTTACCCACAAACATGATGTCATCCACTGGTGCAGCCTATGCCCCTGGCAAACATTATCACCCTGTGCATATGATGATGCCTGTGCCACATCCCTGTCATCCACACCATTGGTGCAGGCACATGCTCATGTGGTCTAATGCGCAGGGTGAACAGAATAGTGAGATAAGTGTATATGACATTAGTTGTGTACTGTTGACACGCACCAGACATACCATGTAGTAAGGTTTATAATGCATTGTTGTATGTTCACAGTATGTGTCTTGGTAACAATGGTAACAGCATGCTGGTAATTATGCCCTGCTTCCCTCCTTAAGGTCTACTTGCATGTGCCAATAAGTAGCAGTGTTTGCAGTTTCACATGTGTAAATGTGGAGTACTCACAGGCATGTATGGCAATACCAGCATGTTATACGTAGCCTCAACCACACTGTTAAAAAGGCTACCATTCCACAGATGTCCACACATCTACTGATCCAGAAGCATGTGGGCTGTTTAATAGGCTACAGTAGCTAGAGACGTGACATCCATACCAGGTCACATCACAGGTATGTTGACATGGTGTGGGGGGTTTACACAGCGGTCTGGCCAATGATAACATTAGAGGCCACTTGATAGCATGAGGCCTCACTGTGTAGCAGTAATACCCTGTCACATTACAGGATGAAAACACACACAGACATACACAGAAACACACAGTAACATGCCCACACTCACGGGGTCAACAACACTATAACCCACACTCGATAGTGTTGAGGTGAGGACCCCTGCCTATGTGGTAATCACCCTCACAGTACTGTCCACCCACACGACGCGACACAGAGAATGAACATGTACAGGTAGCCAGTAAGGCTGAGACCGATGGCATCAACAGGGTAGTAGACTGCATCACCATGAGGGGTTAGGGATCCTGTCTGTTCTGTATGGCAGCATACACCCTCACTCCATGCACCAGACAGCCATACATACACACACACACACACACACACACACACACACACACACACACACACACACACACACACACACACACACACACACACACACACACACACACACACACACACACACACACACACACACACACACACACACACACACAATGTGGAGTCCACAAATGTCATTCACATACAGATGGCTGACATGTGTGTGATACACACACCACCCCTGCCTACGTCATGCTTTCTACACTGCAGTATGTACAGATCTCTACAACAGTGTACAGGGGTGTGTAACAATTGGGATGTATTCCCCACCATACGTGGCATATATGGTCACACAAGCAAACACACATGGCAGTACTGTGAATGATACACCTGCTATATGATGATACATCTGACAGACATGCAGCAGTATTGGCCGCATTATGTGTACCAACGCTACCATCGGCAATTGTGCTGCTATATGCACATGGGAGGATGTAAGTGTTACACGTGTCAAGTGACTTACAGTCAGTAACACCCTGACCACTGTGAAGGTTGTATGTCTTCACCGTCAAGTAACAGTAACATAGCGTACTGTTTGCACATGTAATGGTAGGATGGCTTGTGACACACCTGTGAGCTGTCTTCGGCAAACATCCATCTGCAAAGGTGGATCACCACTTTATGTACACACATCCATCCATACCTGATGTACATCCTACCGTACTGTCAGTATTTCACCATATACAGGTGTCAATGATGGGGCTGCATTGCAACTGCATGTTGTAGTTAGGCACAGATTAATTACATACATCAGCTACTGCACATGCATGGTAGCTGCATGCACACCACTACATGTACATGTGTGTTGGTCTTACATGCCTGTCATGTAGCCATGTTTGTATGCATTGCAATTGGTGGTCATGTGTGATGACATACATAACACATGGACTGTTGTATGATATGATGGTTGTCATGGGTAACTAGTACAGAGGGAATGTTACCTCTGTCAACATCACTACCTTATGTACTGTTAGCATTCAACAGCCATGGACCTACCTTCCATGTGCATGCGTGTGATTGCTGTAGCCACTTGTTTGCATGGAGGACAGCAAAAGCTATGCTATGTACATATGAGTTGTGTGTGTGTGTGTGTGTGTGTGTGTGTGTGTGGTCCATGTACAAATCCACTGCAATTACATGTATGTCATATCCAAACATGTGTGTTCTTTGGTGTACAGCGACAGTCATCTGTTACAGCTGTGTAAGACCCAGGGCCCCTGTTATGTGTAGAGCCGACCTGGTTATGAACAGTGGTATCATTGCATTGCATAACACATGATGGGACCCTGTCAGTACATGTGTAGTCTGCACAGTTGCTGTAGACCTATGTACAGTCCACTGGTCATGAGTCACATGGTGTTGTGGTAATGTATGGATGTGTGTTGCTGGTCCAAGGACATGGTGATGTCTGAGGGCTACATAGTAGAATGCAGCATTTACCTCTGTGATCTGCACCTGAGACATCTCTAATGGCTCTTGAGTGTGTACTGGTCAGTACATGTGAGTGGCCTTCATGTACGTGGGGACAGTAACACCATACTGTGCCCTTCCATGTTTAGAATCTGTATGCATGCAAGACAGCCCTTTGCTACTACTGTGTGAGCATGCCCAGTACGCCATTGTGTAGATGGACACACAGTACATTCCAAACTGTGCCCTTCCGTGTTTAGAATCCATGTGCATGCAAGACAGCCCTTCACTACTACTAAGTGTGTGAGCATGCCCAGTACACCGTTGTGTAGATGGACGCACAGTACATTCCAAACTGTGCCCTTCCATGTTTAGAATCCGTGTGCATGCAAGACAGCCCTTCACTTCTGCTAAGTGTGTGAGCATGCCCAGTATGCCGTTGTGTAGATGTTCACACAGTACATTCCAAACAGACGTGTGATACTGTGTGTGAGCATGCCCAGTGACACCTTGTGTTGGTTATGTGCCTCTGTGTATGGGCATGGCCATTGACATCCTGTATAGCGATGGTGGTCATCCAGGCAACAGATGTCCATACCCCACGTCAGGATGGATTCCTACATTGAACACACTGGTTGATTGTCTTGAAGGGTGTACTGTCTGTGGCACGTCTCATATCTATGTAGTGTTGTAATAGTGCTCCGTAGATAGGCAGTTGTCCCGCTCACACCACTGCCGTGTGTTTGTCTACATCTACCTTGGGACAGTAATATGCTTTTAGATGGCTCACTCCCCATACATTCCCTATCGGCGTCTTTGCCTTTGCAGATGATGTCATCCACCTAGAAGTATGCCTCTGGGAGTGCTGTGTTCCAGTAATCACAGTAGCGCATTCTGCAACTGCGTAATGCTGTAGTGTGATAAGGTAGTTAGGTGTATGTTCGATTCCAAGCCCTGCCAAGTGTGTGCTGCCAGCTGCCTTGGGCCAGAGTAATGCTTTTAGACGGCTCACTCCCCATCCATTCCTATCGGCATCTTTGCCTTTTCGGAAGATGTCATCCACCTAGAAGTATGCCTCTGGGAGTGCTGTGTTCCAGTAATCTCGGAAGCGCATTCTGTAACTGCGTAATGCTGTAGTGTGATAAGCTAGTTAGGTATATGCTCGACTCCCAACCCTCCCAAGTGTGTGTGTGTCTGTGTGTGTGTGTTTCCAGCTGTCTGGGGACAGAGTAATGCTTTTAGATGGCTCACTCCCCATACATTCCCTATTGGCGTCTTTGCCTTTGCGGATGATGTCATCCACCTAGAAGTATGCCTCTGGGAGTGCTGTGTTCCAGTAATCTCGGTAGCATGTTCTGTAACTGCGTAATGCTGTAGTTTGATAAGGTAGTTACGTGTATGTTCAACCCCCTGCCCTGCCAAGTGTGTGTGTTTGTGTGTGTGTTTCCAGCTGCCTGGGGACAGAGTAATGCTTTTAGATGGCTCACTCCTCATACATTCCCTATCGGCATCTTTGCCTTTGCGGATGATGTCATCCACCTAGAAGTATGCCTCTGGGAGTGCTGTGCTCCAGTAATCTCGGTAGCGTGTTATATAACTGTGTAATGCTGTAGTGTGATAAGGTAGTTAGGTGTCTGTTTGACTCCCAGCCCTGCCAAGTGTGTGTTTCCAGCTGCCTGGAGTCAAAGTAATGCTTTTAGATGGCTCACTCCCCATACATTCCCTATCTGCGTCTTTGCGGATGATGTCATCCACCTAGATGTATGCCTGTGGGAGTGCGGTAATGCTGGAACTCGGTAGCATGTTCTGTTACTGCATAATGCTGTAGTGTGGTAGACTAGACAGGTAGGTGTTCAATTCCAAGGCATGGCAGGTGTGTGTGTTTGGCAGTTATACCGTCTGTGTTGGTATCTGTGGGTGGCTAGCTGTGGGATGTGTTCAATGTGTTTTGTTGCTGACCTATATAGTGTCCACAGACCGCATATTCTGCCAAGACACTGGGTTGTCAACACATACATTCACCAATAGGTCTGGTGAGTAACTGTCAGCAGCCCTACTCTTACCCTTGATATGGTCTGACCCATGTGATGCAACAAAACACACGTGCCTTGATAGTAACAACACTACATGATGCAGGTGGCACATGTAGTTTCCATTTCATTCCTGTCTAATGCTTTGCTGTCATGTGGTCCGCTGTTGTGATATAAATGCCATATCTACATATGTGTGTACATGTATATGTGTGTATGTATATATACATACATATATATATATATATATATATATATATATATATATATATATATATATATATATATATATATAACATATATGTCTGGGGACATCAGCAATATTGAATGTTTGTGCCGGATGATCTGTACGTGATAACATGGGATCTATGTATATCTGCCATGGCGTGGTGGTAATGCACATCGTCTGTAGTGTGCAGGGTCACGAGTTGTAGTTGTGTAGACACCGGTTATTTTGTTGCTGGGAAGACCATGGGACATCGAATATGGTGATAGTAAGGCACCTGTTGCCAGTTGTGTATGGATCTGAGTGACACTGAGCAGTGGTTATTAATTTGGAGGTTTGGTATGGGTCATATAACTATTCATTAGAAGACTATACTATGCAGATGAGGTTGACAATAGTGTAACCCATTTATCACCAGGGTGTGATGCAGGTCCCTGGCGTGTATTTGTGTAGTCAGCCGGGTGCAGGTCTCGAATATAGTTGGCAGCAAGGGAGGGGGGTCAGGCATACTGTAAGTACATTACAGAACTGTGCCTCGGGAGTGCTCCTGCCTTAGCACGCCTAAGCTAGGGCTGTGTCTATACCTGCCTGGTGACATTGGGAGGGATGACAGCAGTGGTGGGGTAGTCAGGGTGTACAGGCTGCCTAAACAGGTGTTGATCAGCACAATCAGCAGATGACATGGCCAGTCCGCACCTGAACAGTACGGTAATGTGAGCAAGCAGCATACACACAGGTTTTGTCCGCACTCTACACCACCGGTGTATACCTGCAGGGACATTTCATGACACAGTCCAACCAAATGAGAAGGGCTGCAACAGGCAACATATACCAACATGTGCAGGAGGCTGGGGCAGTGGGGATGTGTATGCTGCCGAACAACCCTTACTGGGGTGACATAAGACTTTATAGACCTAGGGTGACTTACTAGGGGCTACATGGGCTGGGGATGGTGGAGCACTATGGGGTGGACAGAGACCTCCTGCAGCAGCTTGTTGACCTGTGCCTGCCACACCTGACACATCAAACAGGCTGAGGGAAACACATCACAGTGGATACCACTGTATGTGTTGACCTAGGTGTGCTAGCCACAGGTACCTCACACAGCACAACTGGGGATATCATGGGTATCTCACAGGCATCTGCATCCAGAGTATTGCACCAGTTCACAGATGCCATGTCAACACATGCTAGTGAGCACGTACATGTCCTCAACACATGTGATTAGTAGACCAGCAATATGCATCAGTTCAACCACATGGATGACTACCCTGGGGTACTGGGTGCTATAGCCTGCACACACATACACATCAAAGCACCACCTGGTGAGTGGGGTAGGGCCTACAGTCACTGCAGGGGCATACCCTCCAACAGCTAGGCCATATGCAATGGCCAGGGCATGAGATTGAATGTGTGTGCTGTCTGCCCTGGAAGCTATGATGATTCCGATATATGGCTTCTGACACAGCTGTACCACACCAATGCCAATATGGACATCCCCTACAGTCTCCTAGTGGGGGATGCTGGGTAAACACTGGTGTCGTGGCTGATGACACCCATCAACAATGCACACACACCTGAACACTCACACCATAATGAGGTGGATGCACAGGCAATACATATACTTGTGCATGTGTTTGGGATGCTCAGTTCACGGTTCTGGTATCCGGACACATCCAGTGGAGCTCTGCAGTATTCACTAGCTACATGCATACAAGTTGTTATGGTATTTGCTATGCTCACAATCTTATCCTGCAGTAACAGTTGCAGCAGGAACAGCATGGGGCAGGGCCACACAGCCCAACACCACTGCCAAGGCCTGTACAGGCACAGTGTGACTTGGTGAAGGAACTACCTGAGCAGGGCACAGTCGGCGAAAGCCCGTGCACAGTATGACCTGCCCTTGGCAAAGAGGCAACACAAGGCATATGCACTGACACAGTAGGTACCCATGGATTTCCCCTCTCTGACCCGCACACAGTACAATGGATGCCAAACATGACACTGCCTGTGCTCGGCCATATATAGGAGGTGCACTGTGTGCATCCAACATAGGCAGCCCTCCAGCACCATCCTCAAGTCCAGAACACACCCAGGGTGTGTCTATTGACCTAACAATTGGTAGTTGTATTAGAATGTGTATTTACTCATTGCTATGGTATGTATGTGAGCATACAAGTGACTGTGGTGGCCAAATGTTAGGGCAGCAGACAGTACACATCTGTAGTGGCACCATGACCTCTGTAGCACATACGGGGGTCACAATGGTAGCCTGTCATACACAGGGTGTCCTAACCCACTGCAGATTATGGGCTGACCATCATGTGTGTCCGTACAGCCCGCACACGTTCCATGCAGCTGGACAGATGTGGACCAATACAGACAAATGATATATGATGGCCTATGGATATGCCCAATGAATGACCCCAACCCCCTAAGACACACACAGACTACAGCGGGCCAGGCAGTTTGATGTAGGTTGTGTAAGCTAGGACGTCCAACACCACTGTGCTGGTATTTAAATCTGGGAACTGATGTACACTTGTATCCCCTCCAACCAGCAATTTAGGAAGGTCCACACACTGACATGGAGGACCTGGCATACCAGTACAGTAGTGGCAGATGTGTACAACTGTCGGCTGTGCCCCCCGTGAAATTTACACATGTGAGAGTCATGTGCACCACCCACAGTGCTGTGTAGGACTGTGGTTGTGGTTGGATGTCCACCCACGCTATGCAGACATGTAGCAACTGCCAATGCCAGATGACCATTAGCTACCCTGCAGACACAGCATGACACTTGTCTGTGTAGAACGGAGGGGTCAGCAACACAGTACTGACTATCTGGACATGTGACACATGCGATACACTTGACCATACTTGGCATGCTCACACACATGACGGTATGACTGTAATGTCGGTCGACAACATGCGTAACAGTCATACTGGGCATGCTGACACACTGAAACACAGGACAGCCAGGCATGCATACACCAGTGGTCCGGACATATCTGCCAGTACATTGCTATACTGTTGGATGACTGCACTGTATGGTGTGTGTGTGTGGGGTCTATTGTCTGTACATATATGCTATGGTCTATTGTTAATTCACATGAGCTATGTGCGCAGGGTACTGTTACCAACACGTGAATAGGGTGGTTTTTTGTTTGCGGACAGTCCGATGCCTTTGGATACGGACTGGGTAAGGCACATTCCAGCAGGTGGGAGTAGTTGTGCATGGGTTTGCACAGTGTTAAGCACTGCTGACCTCTGGTCACAGCACCTTATACCCGTTTAGACTCCATATTTCTTTGACAGTGCACTACTGGCATACTGGTAGACAAACACGCTTACAGCCGCTCGCTCAATGACATTTCTGCTTACATTTATCACTCATGCTGGGTGTGTGTGATCCCTTGTGATGCGTATTACATCAGACTACATGACTACAGTATCGGGTATGTGTAACCATTTTGCGACGGCAGGCGTTCGACTGTACGGAATCGGCGGCCTGTCCAGTGACGTAATCATATTATATGCGTGTTCCTAATATGATCTGCTCCCATCTGCCTGATACATGGGAACCGATACTCTGCAATGCTGACATGTGACTATGATTTTGTTAATGCAGCTGTCCACCAAGTCATGTTACCGCATACCTACTGTACGTTTTCCACCTTTCAGATTGCATGACGGGAGACTGTAGGAGTGACACCTTTCCCACTTTGCATGGGACAGTCCCTCATTAGGCATATCTCATGTGACAATACCAGACCTCTCCACCAATCGGGGACACATTTCTACAGAATCAGGGACAGGTCAAAAAAAATCAGTGACACTTTTACAAAAGTAGTGCTATTAACTTGAAACATTGACAGAATCAGAGCATATGACTTAATACAAATTTTCTGAAGTAAAAGTAGTTTATAACTCTTACTTATTGTCATTAGTCATTAAGTGTAATTCACCACCTTTCCTTCAACAGTCACTAATTTTAGGAGGGATTAAGAGGGACAGAGTTAAACTTTCAGTCAAACTCAGGGACATACTTGAAATTCAGGGACAGTTGAGAGGTATGGACAATACTCTAGCCATTACAACTGTCCTGATTAGGGGACATTCTCATGTTGTACGTGCCTGTACTGGTTGCTTGTTACAGGTCTTGTATACCTGACACGTTGATATGTTATATGTAGTAGCATAAGCAACTTTACTGCTGCTAGACTACGCTTTGATTTGTGCCGATATGTATATTTCTGTACTATGCATGGCTGTAGATATGTTCTGCCCTGGTACGTCTGACATTTCTACAGAGCAGGTTCCACTTTGGCCATTCAGAATGGTGGCGGCCCTATAGACCCTATATGTAGAGCTATCACATGTGTCAAGGCAACACATACCCACAGCCAGTAGTAAACGGGCAACTTCCACTGTTTGCATACGTTAAGGTTATTCATGTAGCATTATAATTGATAATACTGTTTCCAATTACATGTAGCTGTTTCTGATACAACAATTTAATTTCTGACACCACTACACACTCTATATAGCCTCCATTCCTGATCTCACAGGCCATGTGCCATAACTGTCATTTTGCAGGATACAACTGCCCAGACAGGTGTGTCCCTCACAGGCGTATGGGTGTTGAACCACTTCTATTATGCTATCATCTACCTAAGGTGGTCATCAAATTATGCACTTTCCGTCAGTAGCAGAACTCACATACCAATGGGTGTGAATGAACACTGTATCAGGAACAATGCATAACACCCTGTGGGACACATTTAGATGATTGGTTCTATTAACCAGACACATTTACAGTCACAGAGCATATGTATTCATTCACGTTTGTCGAGGTATATGCTGTTTATGACTCATACATGTTGTCATCTGTCATTACCTGTATTCCGCCACCTGTTCACCTAATATCAGTTCTGGAAGTGTTTAGTTGGACTTTGTTACATTCTGATACATAACTATGGATGTCCATGCTAATCGGGCACACGGCACTGATTTGGTCTCTATGTATTCCCCCGATGGTTTACAGACTATCCGGTAGATGTGCTCTTCAGGTTTGGGAGGTGTAGGCGTATGCTATGCCCACATAGGAATATTAATGATTTCCACTGGGCGGGCCTACTACATCTCTGCCAACCAGCACCTGCACACTTAAGCCCATTATTGCATACCCATGGTCCACCTACCTGGCACCCCTCTACAGCAGTCATGACAAATACTTACTGCGAGCACAGCTGGGGTATGAGCACACCCCTACACATTGCCCACTCTCCCCATCTCAGGACACATGTCGTACGTTTTGTCAACACATGTATTATCACACTTGCACAACCTACTGTTCCGTGTACACCTACATCCTGCTCATATTAGTGTCAGCAGATTCACATGTACCCTGAATTTTTGGGGTCCCGCAAGGGACACCGTTATCCATGTTTAAAGTGTAGACCTTGCAGATCTCTCCCACTGGTACTTTCCTACTGGTGTTTTGGACAGCGGCAGTGTATTGATCTGTATTGCCTGTCTGTATGTCTGTCCGGCCTAGCTGGGCGATGTGGGGGGTACAACATTTATTTATTGGACCTCCCAGTCACATATGCCCAGGCTGTAAATATGTTACCCCTAATTGCTGTGAAGTAACCTATTTATGTACATGTGTATATCTACACTGACATATATATTTTGTTTTGTGTGTATGTGTATATATCAATACCTGTTGTTTGTGTATATATATCTATCTATATATATCCGTAGTATACCCTTGTGTGTATATATATATATATATCTGTATGAATATATATGTGTATATAAATTAATATAGATATATGTATATATACATTTTTATCTATATATACATCTGTGTGTCCGTTAACCTATACATTTCCCGGACATGGACACTTACACATGCATATTGGGTTTTATCTCTGCTTCAATGGCATACTATTGCCTTAGTCATTACGACACCGACACTTCACTCCGGTGAACTTGTGATCAGTATATTGTACATTATACAGCAGACAGATGTCGCACGTTTTTCATGTCTGGGGTGCCGCTGCTAACTGGGATATGATACAGTGTCATTCGACCTATTACTCGTATGCGCAACCTATTATTCCTGCTACTGTGTTTGTTTCTGTGCACATTCATATTATTACTGTTGATAGGATGAGTGTTTATGTTACTGTGACTGTACGTCAACATATTGATGTCTTCATGTAGTTGTGTCTTTCTGCTTTTCCTGGTTTGGGGTTGTCACAGCAGAACTCCGTTTCGCTCATGGGTGGTGTATAGGTTTTATGTGCCTGGCTGCCAGCCCTGACGCACAACATCTGACAATGATACGCCCATTCACGCATGTCTCCACGCAAACGACCCTCTATCTGGGAATCGCACCTACGTATGGGCCACTCCATTGCACCCGGCGCAACATACCCTAGCACTCCTGTGTCCATAATCGCATATCCATAGTTTCTTCTGCACACCCGTGTTGAGTTTCCATGCATAACCGCCATTATACACCTGATATCGCAGCCATGACACACCTTTACACATTGCCCTCTCATGAGCGTTGGGGCCCTACACACATTTTGTACTGCCTCGTGTATTCACAGGCTCACCATCCATTCATATTTGCACATACATGCCTTTCCTGGTGTTATGGATTATGAACGATTTGCAGGTTACAAGTGTAGGTGGTCGCAACATCTACTACATTCAGTCTGTTTACAATGTTAACGTAGTACTGCAATGATGTTATGGCCACTGGTATAACCCTGCCTCTGGTGTGAAGAGCAGTGCTCTACTCACACTTGTGCAGCTTTATGTGACATACGCTGTGAGCACTTTATAATTCCTTACTTGCTCTGGATTCCCTTCACAATCCTTATGTTTGCTTTTGTCTTTCAGCGTTCCTTACATACATATATATATATATATATATATATATATATATATATATATGTATGTATATATGTGTATATATATATATATATATATATATATATATATGTGTGTGTGTATATAAAAATATATGTATATATATATATATATATATATATATATATATATATATATATATATATGTATATATATAGATATATATGTAGATATATAATTGCATATTTCTGTTATGTCTGTGGATATTTGTCTATACACACATCTATCTATCTATCTATCTATCTATCTATCTATCTATCTATCTATCTATATAAAAGTTACAGCTGTACAAGTCAACATACCACGTGTTTCCGTTCCCATTTGACTATTTCATTAATTTATAGATACAATGAATATTATTCTGGACATCAGTTATAAGTTCACTGCAGGTATGCAATAGTCCTGTCAACAGATGTGACAGTTGGTTGGTGTACTTATGTGTACGGACCTCTGTGATACTCGGGGACTCGTTTCTACTGGGACAAGGCTATGACAACTCAGGGACAATCACAGACACTTCTACCATATTAGTACTATTAACTTGGAACATGTTGACAGATTCGTAATAATACTAATTTTCTGCAGTTAAATACATCTATTACTCTTCATTGTTGTAAGTAGTCATTCTCATTCAATACCTTTCCTCCAAAGGTCACTAGCTTTGTGAGTGGTTAAGAGGCTGGCTATTTATTGTGCGAATGCTCTGACCATTGGCAGTGTTGACATTGTCATATGTACAGGTTGGGATGTATTCTGGGGACTAGGGTTGCCACCTTTTCAAATGGCCAAGGTGGGACATTTTTGGAACACACATCAGATTTTACGGGCTGACACATACCCACGGTAAGTACAAAGGACAGAACTTTACTTATTTGCCTACATAAAAGCCTATTGTTGTAGTGGTTTACTTGCTTATTCTGTTTCTTGTAACATTTAGGTATTTTAGATACAGAAATAATTATTTTATGCAACTATTACATAACATATGGGACATAATTATGTCCTACAATCTCTGGACATTTGCCATTTTTAATATTTTTTGTCAGGACACAACTGTCCAAAGATGGACTGTCCCTCGTAAAGTGGGACAGATGGTAACCCTACTGGGGACACCAGATTGTTTGGGCCAACATATAGCCACGGTCAGTGCAGGTTTAGAACATTCATTTGTTTCCTAGCTGTGAGCTTATACCTTTAGCACTTTTGTTGTTTGCCTGTTTCTTGTACGAATTATGTTTATTCTATCCTGACGTGACCGCTTTAGGCAACTGTTACATGCAGTATGGTACATAGTTATTTCCTATAATCACAGGACATTTGGCATTGTATCATTGTTGGTCAGGTCACACCTACACACACATTAATTGTCCCTCACACAGTGGATCAGGGGGTGTCCTGTTTACATCAGTGCCTTCATCACCCTTATACCATGTGCCACTATGCGAATGTGTGCAATATATTCTCTCGCTTATTCGTGTCGGGACACGTGCGTCATGGGCAGGTGTTTGATCCTGGGTAGTAGGTTCTGCATGACCATCTAGGGCTGGACAGTCTCGTGCACCGCTACTGCACATTCCAACTTATGTCCAGATGTCTACAGGACTGGACATCGTGTCTTCATACCCATTCTAATGTTTACACAGGTTACTTATCCCATGAGGGATATCCCAAAAATTTAACAAGACCAATAACAAGACCGATACTGAACATTCTTCTGGCATTACGAAAATGTGGTGGGGGTTTTACATGCAAGGGATACATAGTTTGCAATCCTGAAACTGCCTAGGGTGACACTACCTACTACATATGCGTAGTGGTCACTATGTGTAGATGTTGCTGCACCAAACTAGTAGGCCAAGTATGGCTGGATTTGGTGGACGTTCAGGTATGGGGGCGGGTTGTGTGCTGTGGAGGGGATGCTGGGTAGTCCATTATGCATCCAGGTGTGTTGCATTTGATATGGCCAGTTCCATCAGGACCAATCTGTGGGTATGTGCTGGTGACATGTCTGTACATTTGCATCGCACATTTAATATTCATATGTTTGTGGGATTGTGTTCTACAGTATGGCCTGTCTGGTTGTATTGCAGATGTGTGTACATGTTTTTGTGTTTCTTTCTGTTTCACCCGCTGCTCCCTCATACCCCTCCGGTTCACCTATTCTGCATACGACACAGTGTCGGCTTTGAGGATTATACCATTACCCATCCCCCCCACACACACATATTCCTGACACTTCATCCATCACTGCTTTGGTTGATGGCCCATGACACGGTCAAGGTAACACATTGCATACCCTACATATGTCAGGTACCTGTATGGTTGTGTGGACTACCCTGCCATGTTTGACGTTCCACATGCTATACCTCATGCACATAGGTACATGCCCATACTTAACTTTCATGACATAGTTGGTATACCCGGGTAATACCTGTTCAACTGTGACACATCCTGACAAGTTCGGCTTGGACCGCAGATGTGCGGATTTTGCCCAACTGTTCTAATCATTGGTAGGATGCACCTTTTCCTATGTCCAGGATGGGATATATTCTGGACACATATCCGAATGTACTGGACAACACGTACCCACACTCAACGCTATGGATAATACTGTTCCTTTCAGCCTACATGTTGCCTTATTGTTGTAACAGTTTATATGCTCCTTCTGTTTCGTTTACATGCTTATTCTATTTCCTGTCACATTTGGTATGTGAAATATGGACATACCTATTGTATGTGACTATTACATGCATTGTGGGATATAATTCGGTCATACGGTCACTAGATATTTACATTTATTGTGTTTTTTGTTATGGACACATCTGCCCAGCTGTGTACCCTCCCTCACAATATGGGTCAGCTGGTGACCCTTACCATTGGGCTGGACATACCTATTGGCGGCATGCTACCATATGATGCGTTTCACTTCCACTTGGTATAACTATCTGCACTGCATTGGACTATGGGCACATGGTTTTCAATGTTATTTTTTCGCGGGATAGGGACCCGTTATTCCCTACCGTGCATTTGTGTTTGCTTCTTCATTTTGTGTTCGCAGGAACTGTCTTGCATGCTTTGCATACGTTTCAGTATCCATGGACACTGACAGATGTGATTACTATTGCTTGCAAATTGTTATATGCAAGCATTTTAGGTTGCACGTCGACAGCTGACATTTCCACGCCTCCGTGCGGCACTTCGACACGCCCTATGCACTCGCACTCTTTTCCTATGCACGTGGCTGTGGTGGCAGTGCGCATTCATTAATATGCATTTGGTGCTACTGCGCCATCTTCACGCCACATGCTCGGTGCAAGCCTAACGCCGGCCTTGCACCGAGCTTCATGAATCCCAGGGTTAGTCTTTTTTTGATACAAGTCAAAATGCAATTTTACATAGTTAATACAATTATATCAAGTATTACTACCAAAACTGAATGTATTTAACAACTTTTTCTTTTACAGACCATTCTGTGAAAATATTTTATTAATAATGAGCTGTGTCTGCTTTAATTTTATTTTTTAACTTGATTAATGTATTCTTTTACAATCATAGAATTTATTTTATGACTTAGAACTCATTTATTAACTCTTTGCAACTGCTGAATTAACTCTTTACTTTTATTGATTATGTTATATCAAATGATTAGAGATAGATTAATATCTATAAGAGACAAGAACTATGTGCTACTCCAAGCATTTATACACTGCTGAAAATATACGGTTTCAATGTCATTTTAATCATAACATTGTGGCCATGTCTCTGAACTGCCCATTAACATCCTGGTTGACAGTGAAGTGAACATAAAGTACTGAACTGGGCTTAGATAAATATTTGAATGCAATTATTTCAGTATATTTAATACTTGAGGATTTAAGAAAAACATGATTTATACACCAAAGAATGCTATGTACATATTAGTCCATTAGCTGTATGAGTACAATATTTTAATTTTCCTCTAACTGAGGTAAAACCAGTGATATTACAACTTGATAAATTACTTTTGAACTTATTACAATGTATCCTGTACAGTATGTATTTACACAGACTGTTTGCTATATATGCATTTCAATCTACTAGGTACCCAGGACCCATTTTTTTTAAAACATGGGGTCGGATTCACGAAGGTTTGCACGGAGTCTAAGAGTAGAGTAAGACTCCATGCAGCCAACATGTCTGCAGAGCGATCCAGGAACAGCCGGCAGGGGCGTGCAAGAGAGCTCCTAGAACGACTCTTGCACGGACAGTGTTAGTTTATGCAAATTACCTCATTTGCTGCTGAAAGCTATGCAAATGAGATAAATTTGCGATCCAGGAAACACTAACCTGTCTGAGTAAGAGTAGTGTTATTTGCAGAAATGTACTCAGTTGGCAACTGAGTATCATTCTGCAAATAGCAAAATGGAGCCATGACAGCTCCAAATAAAGGATGCATCCAGTTGTTGAAGCATGCCAATGGCCAAATATATGGCCATTGGCATTTTTATTTGTTGCAAAATAATAAAAAATCATTTTTTTTCCTCAATCTCCGATGTTTAAGCATAGCGCAGCACCGCGCAAACATGTGGCGCACTAAAAATCAGAAAATCAAAATTTAAAAGCCGCAAACATGGATATAATTCAAAATATTCATCTGCCATGCAAGTGAATGACAGGCTGAAGACAATATGGCTACTGAGCAGTGGTTGCTAAGGGGGGAAGCTCAGTCTGACAGATGTAACCAAGTATTAGTAGGCAATCCTATGCAAATGAGGATAAGGATAGTGAATCCCAATTTTCCTGCTATGTGAACCATGTCCCTAGAGTGTGAGAGTAGGATAAGGGGAGTAACAGAGTAGAAGATGGGTGACATCATGAGGGGGGTATATATCAAAATGACTGTAAGCTTATTGGAGCAGAGTGGCATGTGTTTGCAGTGAGTTACTCAGGACTAAAAGAGGTGTGTCTACAGTTGTCTAAACTGAAACCCAGAAACCGAAGGTGTACGCCGTGGCTATCACTAAAATTTCTTGCAAAGCTGCTTACACTGTGTGCGCACATGTGCACGTGTAAACCCGTCTAAGCCTGTGTGCACGTGTGTGCGCCCGTGTAAGCCTGTGTAAGGCTGTCTAAGCTTGTATACACGAATGTGCACCCGCTTAAGCCTGTGTAAGCTTGTGTAAGCCTGTGTGCGCGCGTGTACGCTCGTGTGTGTGTGTTTGTGCTTGTTTGCGTGGTGCTGCCCCCTGTGGAAACAGAAAGGTAAAAGGAAGGAAAAGAAGTAGTAGGAAGTTAACCAAGGAGAACTAGCAGAGCTGCCAGGTGAAATCAATCAGAATCAGCCAATTACACAGGCAGTACACTAGCCCAGCCCAGCCCAGCACTTAAAACTCTGCAATCAACATTCCCCCATGTTTTTCTCAGAAACAC
This sequence comes from Protopterus annectens, assembly GCF_019279795.1. NCBI lineage: Eukaryota > Metazoa > Chordata > Ceratodontiformes > Protopteridae > Protopterus > Protopterus annectens. The sequence goes on from NC_056728.1 coordinate 1,843,352,232, forward strand.
TGCAAAACTGTAGTCAACAAAGAGAAGTGAAAACTTAAAAAGCTTAAACTAAGACATAAAAATGTTAGGGTCTGCCATTGCTGTTATAAGGCAACATGTGCAAGATGCTGAGGGTGGTGCCATTGCGAATGCTGCTGAGCAACCCACAGTGAGGAGACAGAGAAGAGTGTACAGACCCAGGGTAACCTACCAGGGGCCACATGAGCTGGAGATAGTGGAGCATTGTAGAGTGGACAGAGAGCTCCTGCAGCAAATTGTTGAGCTGTGCAGGCCATGTCTCACACACAGAACCAACAGAGGGGAACCCATCCCAGTGGAAATCAAGGTATGTGTTGGCCTAAGAATACTAGCAACAGATACCTTCCAGAGACCAACTGGTGATATGATGGGGATTTCACAGGCATCAGCATCAAGACTACTGCACCAGTTCCTGAATGCCATGTCAGCACATGTCGGTGATCATGTATATTTCCCCAATTCCCGTGAGGTACTGGCCAGCAATATGCGTCTCTTCCAGCAAATAGCAGAATACCCTGAGGTAGTGGGTGTAATTGACTGCACGCACATACACATCAAAGCACCAACTGGTGAGTGGGGTAGGGCCTACATTAACCACAAGGGTTTCCACTCCATCAACTGCCAGGTCGTGTGTGATGCCCAGGGCATAATACTGAATGTGTTTGCTGGCTGCCCTGGAAGCTACCATGATTCCCATATCTGGCATCTGTCGCAGCTGTACCAGACATTTGCCAATGGGGACAACCCTGACGGTCACCTAGTGGGGGATGCTGGATACGCACTGGAACCATGGCTGATGACACCCATCATAAATGCACACACACCTGAACAAGAACTCCATAATGAGACACACGCACAAACACGAAATGTAATCGAGCATGTGTTTGGGATGCTCAAGTCATGGTTCAGGTGCCTGGACACATCTGGTGGAGCCTTGCAGTACTCACCAACTACATGTACCCAAATTGTCATGGTATGTGCCATGCTACACAATATGATCCTGCGAAAACAGCTGCAGCAGGAACAGCATGGTGCAGGGCCAAACAGCCCCCCCACCATTGCCAAGGCCTGCACAGGCACAGCGTGACTCAGAGGAGGAACAACCTGAGCCTGCCCCAGTAGTCAGAAGGAGGTGTGCCCAGTATGCCTTGTCCTTGGCAAAGAGGCAACGCATAGCACATACACTGGCTCAGTAGGAACCCTGGAAATTATACCTCTCTCTGACTCACACATAAAATAAAAGGGAAGCCTAACTTGACACTACCTGTTTCCAAACATGTTTAGGCAGTGTAGTATGTACATCCAACATAAGCAGCCCTGCAACACCACCTGAGGCATGATTGCCATGTTTTAAGCAATATAAAGCAGTGCTAAGCAGCTTTCACCAATATCTAGTATATGTAAACAAAATTGCTCGTGCAATGCTGGGCAAGGTCAGGGCAAGTTGAGCAAAGTCAGTTAAACATGCTCATATCTGCTTTACTGTTCCTTAAGTAGTCTGGAATGGCCAGCATGAAAATAAAAAGCAGTGACAGGGTTTGAACCCAGAATACTGTAGACTATAGTCACAGTACTGAACCACTAAGCCACAATAGCATTTCAGTGGCAGAGACACAGCAAGACAATTGTACACTAATGCAAACACAAAGCAATGCTTTATCATGCCCCTAAAGAGACAAATGGGTAACCTCCCCCACACGCCTATGCAGACAGAGAACATCAGGCCAGGCGTTGTGATGTGGGTTGTGTAGGCTATGAAGTTGCAAGGTAATATACGTGACATTGGATGCTAAGATCTGTAGTACAGTAGTATGCCTCAAGCCAGTATGATAGGCAACAGTACAGACTGTAATGCTGTCCTGTACATAGCAGTGCAGGCACAGCAAATGTGTATAAGTGTCAGGTGAAACCCACATCCTATGTACACCCACAGTAACAATCCGGTGTGCCCACGGGTAGAAATGTACAAAGAATAGCTGTCCCCCTGTATGTAGAAATGTTGATAAGTCTATGCAAAGTGTCTCATGGAAGCCCTGCAGGCACAGCATGATCCCTGTTGATCTATGACACAAAGGTGAGCTCTGCTGTAAAAATACAACTTGATTTACCATACACATATAGTATAAATGTGTATACTGTGCATGCTCACACACTCCAACAAATGTAGTGGATTTCATTTGGCATCACACTGAAAGGTCATACTGGGCATGCTAAGAAATGAAGCAAATGTCAGGCAGGAAGATACTGAAAGGTCATACTGGGCATGCTCACACACTTAGGCTAAATACGGATGTGATAATAAGGGATCTATGGACAAATGTGGATAGTCATCTCTACTTCCAGAAACACATTCACAAAGTGGTCGGAAAATCATGCTATGTATTCACACAAACTGCCAAGGTCTGTGCATGTAGGTCAAAGGAGGTTGCCACTACTCAGCAGTCATCAGACCTGTCAGGGAGTACCACAACACACTTGCAATGAATCTGACTAGGCACGTTCAGCAGCTAGAAAGACCAATGACGTACCTTAACAAGAGGATTACCAGCCTCAAATAGTTGCCCCATGCAACAAGACTGAATGTAACCCAATCTGTACTCTGTTGCATACTGTCTACACGGGAGATCTCTGCCCAACAGACAGGTCCATGTCATGGTTACACTCAGATCTGTTCTGAGTTACAGCTCAATGGCACTAAATGTACAGAGCCAACTGATATTGCCAACATCCTGGCAGATAGGATCAGTGTTAACTTTACCCCCCTCTCACCCATGAAAGAGCACATCTCTATAATGGAAGACTGCAAAGTTGCTGTCATCATGGCTGCACAGGTAGAAAAAACTCTCCAAAGTCAGTATCACAGCAGCCATGGGACTAGATAACTTCCCAGGCTGTGTAGTATCTACTTCCCTGAAGTAAACATTAACATGGAAGGCCTGTGGCTACTGAAGTTTCCAGAGGACTGCAAACTAGGAGCCATCATTGTAAACACTAAAGATGTGGACATCCTACAAAAGGGCCTCACTGAGACAGATGGCTGTTGTCCAAGCCATGGGCTGTAGCTCAGTGCCAAAAGGTGCATTATCATCACCTTTGTTAAAAACACTGTAGCCAAGAACTACAATTACAACATAGGTGGTAGTATACTTCACACTGTAAGTGTGACAAGAGACCCTGGGTCACAGGTGGACAGTGGATACAACTGTGATAAGCACATTCCCACAGTAGTCAGGAAACCCTCTTATGTGGCACACCTCATCACAAAATGTGTCTCATGCAGAATAGAAGAGAACATTGTTCCCCTCTACTCACCACTCACTAGAACTATAAAAGAGTACAAGGCCACTGTTGCTATGTACCTCACAAGACAACTACAACAACTGGAAAGCCAGCAGCAATACCTCACAAAGAGCATTAGTGGCCTGAAATACATTCCATACACAGACCATCACAAAATGCTCTATCCGTACTCCCTTGCATATCACCTACTCAGAGGTGTTCACTGCCTAACATACAAAGCTATGTCAAACATAGAGCTGTTGGATATGATCCACGTAAAACACTCACAATCACTCTGACCTTTGGACCCAAGACCACGAGTGAAATACAAAAGGAAGGGGTGTAGCCATTTACCTTATGGATATCCACACCTTCAGGTTACTGGCACAGCATGAGGCCTTGGAGACCATGCAAGTGCAACTAACATTGGGCAAAGCCGCCCATTAGATTGTAGCCTGCTACAGATCACATACCTTGTCTCAGGAACCTCACTCAGTATTCTGGAAAACAATGGCAAATATAAAGGTCCTATCAAATACCATTATATGAGGAGATTACAACTACCCAAACATTGAGTGGGTGAATTACTCGTATACAATGTCCTTTGCCCAATGTGTCTTAGAGTTAAGAAACTTTAACACCCTGGAACAGCTGGTCAGCATGCCCACTAGAGGTGACAACATACTCAACATGATCATTACCAGCATGGGGTACCAGTGTTCCACAACAGAGATAAACCCCTCGCTGGTAATATCAGATCATTAAGTAATTACACTGGACATCCACATCCCGCCCCCACACCCAGTCAATGAAACCACTGTGAAGACATTTGCAAAAGCAAACTGCACACTTCCCAAGACCAAAGTGGAACATTCCGAAGACCTCTTGTTATAGGATAATGGTATGCAATCTGCAGAATCATTTACAAGTGCATCCTTTCTACAGGGATGCATGGAATGAGACATCACAAATAAAACCAAGATGCACTCCTCCAAAAATAGGATAACAAGCAGGTGTTTGTTGTCCATAAATAAGCTAGACAAGAGAAGGAGGAAAAAACACATGATAGATCCAACTTCAGTAAAGGAAAGGTATCACTGATCATTATCTGGAAAAAACAATGATCACTCATAAAATAATCCAAGGACGGTTTCTAAAGACAAATAGCCAAGGAATGTAAGAATAACAACCACAAAGCCTTCGGTAGCTATACCAGACATGTAGGTGTCAACTTCCAAATATGTTGTCAGCTACTGAAAAAAGGAATGACATACACCAAAACAACTTTCATTGCCCACATCCAGGGCTACAGGTTCAGTGTAAACTCTCCCCATCACCCCCAAAAGGGCTTGTGTCCATCATAGAAGGATGCAGAGACCCAGACGTCATGGACATGCAGGTAAAGACAGCCCTCACCAAAGCTAAGAACATAGCATCAATGTGACTGTATGTTGTCCCAGGCTGCGTCTTACACTAGGCCCATAAGAACTACACCCTCACCTACATTCACTGTCCAGACTCAAGCATACCACAGGCTATGTACCCAAAGAATGGCATACACTAACAGTCATCCAGCTCCACAAAGGGTGTGCCAAAACAGAACCTGAAAACCATTACCCAATATGTCTACTCAGCCGGGTCTACAGAGCTATTGAGCAAGTTGTCATGAAACCCATACACTGAGACATTGGAGATCTCCAGACCCTGGACTCTACACAACTTTGCCTTGTTAAAGGCAGAGCCTGGCTCCCAAACCTAGTTGACTTATTTAAAACAGTTACCATGAACATAGATGGAGGTGAAAGTAGTCCACACAGCCCACTTGAACCTCACTAAGGGCTTACCACACCATTCCCCACTCTGTCATCATGGACAAGTGTACCAGCTTGAACATTAACAGCTATGTCACAGGATGGGTGGCCAAGTGGCTCACAGATCAAACACACATGTTCATAGTTGCGGGTGCCATATCCAACTCTAAGCCAGTCACAAATGGCATCACACAGGTCTTGGTCCCGGGATCCCACCTGTTCAGTAGATACTGCTCAGAGGTACAGGCAAGCATGGCAGGTGTATGGCTGAACAGGTTTGCAGATGAATGGTAACTGTGGTCCATAATTGACTGTACAGCTGACACAGACATCCTCCAGAAGTGTCTTACAGAGACAGATACCTGGTGTCAAAACAATGCCCTCAAGCTGAATGGCAAAGAATGCATAGTTATCCCCTTTGGGTATAACAAAGTGCACACAAATTACCACATAGGTGGTAATCCAGCATGTACGGAGAAAGTCATTATGGCCCTGGGGACACAGGTAGATAGTAAACTCACCTTTGATGATCACATGGCCAAAGTGTTTAGACATTCCTTCAATGTAGGCCATCTAATGTCACCTAATGTAACCCACTTTGTATAGTCTGATGATGTCACCATCCTACAAATACACCTGTGGAAGCAAGAAGTCCCTGTAATATGTATAGCGCGTTGTGTTAATACATACTCCTCTAGTGTCATGAAGTAGTTAGGTAGGGGTTTGAATCCTGCACTGGACAACGGTGTGTGTGTGTTTTTGTGTGGCTTCCTTGGGAAGGAGCAACCTTTTAGGAGAGTAGTAAAACACCTCAAAAGCAGTAAACTAACCTTTGTCAAGTATGATGATGTCACCATCCTACAAATATACCTGTGGAAATGAGAACTTCCAGTCATATGTATAGCGCGTCATGTTAATGTGTACTGCTCTGATGTCATGAAGTAATTAGGTAGGGGTTTGAATCCTGCACTGGACAACTGTGTGTGTGGTCTCCTTGGAAAGAAACAGCCTTTTAGGAGAGTAGTCAAACACCTCAAAAGTGGTAAACTAACCTTTGTCAAGTCTGATGATGTCACCATCCTACAAATATACCTGTGAAAAAGAGAACACCCAGTAATGTGTATATCCTGTTATGTTAATGCATACTTCTCTAGTACCGTGAAGTAGTTAGGTAGGGGTTTGAATCCTGCACTTGGTGAGTGTGTGTGCTGTATGTGTGTGACACTGTTGACCAATGTGTTGTGGGTTTTGCTTTTACTACTGTATGCATTGCGCATGTGAGCTAGCTGTGTGGCAAATACATATACGTACATGTTACCTCAATGATTGCATGTGTGGGAACCCTGCTTTCTCCAAGAACACAGCTGTCATCCTTGCCAGACTGTGCTGCTGCTTCCTAGACCTTAAGTCACATCTGTATGCTTGTGACAAGCCCAGCCACTGCAGTGATCCCTGGCCTAGGTCATCTGTGTCACACAAAGTCATTACAGTTCCTAATGGAATGTGTGTGTGAGGGTCTATGGCCGAGGTATATGTCAGACCTGTTCAAATGTAGCAAAGTCTGTCAATGATGGCTATTCATAACAGGTGTTGAACAACCTTTGTGGATATGCATGCAGACCCCTTATTGCTTATGTGATCCACTGAGGGATTTCAAAATACCTTTGGAAATGTGATTAACAAAGGAGAGATGACATAACACTTGGTTGCATGTACACATCGGTACCTGTTAATCATGTTGGTGGCTACTACCTATGTGGTACTGTGGAGATAATATGTTCCATAAGGGTGGATGACTATGCTTAGTTTGGCTTATAGCTTTACAGCATGGGTTTGACAATAGGCATCTGTCTGTATGATACCCTTGTGGAGGATGTGTGTGTCATCTGGAGAATGCATTATAGGCCACAGTATGCATTACCAGATGTGGACGGACATATCCCTACTGTGATTACTTGCACCTAAGAGAGCTATATGCCGAACAGGAGTAGTGTCAGTAATGGCTGCAGGTGAATACCAGTGGTTATTGGCATAGTATAGTACCTGAAGGATCCAAATGTTGCTGTGTGTCCCACAACTGTGTGTTGGTTGTCAAGACATCATCTAACGATTGGTTATGGTCAGGCTGTGGAAGTGATGTATACTACCAGAATGCAAAACAATGACAGATAGTAACAATATCACCCACAGCACAGTGTCAAACCATGTCATACACACATGTGTAGTCAGGTTCCGGAATGTGTGTAGTACAATGCATGCTGGCCACCAATAGAAACTATGGAGTGTTACTGTGTAATACAGAGCATGTCACCCTGGCCATGTGTCCACTATGCATGTACATGCAGACAGTGCACCTCCACCATGTTCACAACTGTACACCTGCAAATCTGTGCTACACACATCCCACACATACTGTCCACTCTCTAACACATGCTGCCAATACTGCACACATCAGCCAAGTGGCACGTGGCCGGACAATACACAATTGGAACAAACACTGGTATAAACAACACTACAATGACAATCATAGCATTAATGCATCATGCCTGCTCTGCTACACCTTCAAGCATATCATCACCCTGTACTGCTGACAACATGCTAACATTGCTATACTGCTATAAAGACACCCTGTGCATCAGCACCATGGTAGCCTGTTCCTGCATCGATGTTACAGATGACAGGAGGCGGCACAGGTTTCATCATATGCACAGGGTGTGTTGTTGGTTTGCCAGAGGCCTACAGTGAGCCATCCAATCGACATGTATATGTGTGTGTGTGTGTGTGTGTGTGTGTGTGTGTGTGTGTGTGTGTGTGTGTGTGTGTGTGTGAGGGGCTTGAATACTGGAATGGGCCAATATTGATGCAATGTGTGTGGGTATGTGTTAGCCCTAGGTGTCTGGAGTATGTGTGTGTGTCTGCATGCACACAGTTCCACCATGTGGCTGCCATATATGGGTATTTGTGGGACAGCCACAGACTGTATCTGCGAGGCTTTACAGATCACTGTCTCTTTTCACAGATATGGTACCTGTGTCTGGCAGGGGTGCTACTGATACTATCAGTTACTAAGCCAGACTGGGTACTATCCCCAGAGGTGGATGGATGTACACCGGACACAGGTCCCTGCTGGGACTGTCCAGAGCTCATGTGCATGTGGTCTTCTAGGATGTTCTATGGACAGACCACCCCAACATTGCTGGAGCTGGTACTTGCACTATGGGAGCGGCTGTGGCTTGAGGGACATCTGCGGTGATTGCCAGCTGCTGATGTTGCTGGCATACATCCATGTCGACGACTCAACCGTCCCTCACTCTCCTGACACATGGACATGACATTGCGGAGGATGTCTAATGTCTCTCCCCAACGTTTATCAGTGACCTCGGTGTAATGATGGATGGCATCTGCTAGGTCACGGATACTGTCAATGACGGTGGTGTTATGTGCCCTCTGTGCCCTTAGTCTCTGTCTGGTGTACCATTCCATACATGCCTGTGCCTCGATGACAGCCTGGAACATGCGTGACATTGTCAGACCTGTGGCACGTCTGCCAGTGGCATGATGAGCAGCAGTGCTCCTACGAGAACCCCTGGACATCTGCCTATGTGGTACCCTCCCAGACATCTGGGTATGGCTGCTATGTTGGGATGCATGTGCCATGGATACCACACTGTCCTGGCCAATGCCAAGTGTATGCTGTCCCTCAGCTATGGGCATTGGTGATGGATGTATTGGCAGTATGACTGTATGCATGGATGAGGTGGACAGCTGTGTACTGTCGATTGGTGGCCCAACGACAGACCCTGGCAAACATGCCTGTGCCTCAACACACATATCATCAGTATCACTGTTTTGCTCAGTGACATCAGTTTCCCTGCTGCAGTGAACCAGCCCAAAGTCAGCACCTGTGAGAGAAAGACAGGAAACACACTTTACGACCTGTACATGATGTCTGCACACATGAACACATGAATACATGCACACATGCACACATGCACTCATGAACACATGAACACATGCACACATGCACACATGCACGCATGCACACACATGCACATGCACACACACACACACACACACACACACACACACACACACACACACACACACACACACACACACACACACACACGCACACCACCAGCAATCCAGAACATACTCAATAGCGGGTGATGTTGGGGTACAGTATCACAAGGCAAACAGTTATATCACATGTGTCAGCATGCAGGACGTATGTTTCCCAACAGCATGCAGTGCAGGTGTTGACAGCTCTTGCCAATAACACTATACATGTCTTTGATGCATGTGTGTTGTTGTTCAGTGATTGGCCTCACCCTGGAATGCACTAAGTACATGGACACGGCAGTGCTGTGCAAGTATTATAAGCTCTGCAATGTCCTGTGCTCCATCTCTGACAGGTATACATACCATGGCTGGATGTGTATCTGTGTGTCACATAGATATCCTTTTCTGATTAGAGCGTCTGTGTCTTCAGCAGACAATTGTGGACACAGGATTAGCACATGCATGCTATGTATACACACAGGATGAGTGGTGCATGTTTACCTGATGGAATACCATTGCTTAACATGGCCATTGTACAGTGGTTATGATGAGTGTAGGACATATTGTGGACATGCCAGTGCCAGACATGACATGGCATGCTACAACACAACTGCAACATTAAACATCACACAGACGCAGTGTGTGTCATGTGGCCTATACACTCAATAGCATTACAAGACATATATGTGTCACTTTGTATAAATGGTGATTGCTATGCATATTGTGTATAGGTGCCTATGTTTGCACACACACAACACTGAGGTGCATAGCAGGTAATGCTATGTGTAGTGCTGTGGTCACTGTAACTGGATGGGGTGTACTACCATGAGCCATCATCATGCAGCATCATGTGGTCACTCAAGGCTACTAATGTGTGCCAGACCGGCACATACCATGCTGTACAGGTACTGCAGTACTATGGCTACATTCCCCATTTCACAGCCAGTTGTTACATGGGTTTTTAAGGTGCACAATAGGGGGCATTGCCTACCATGAATGTGTAATGTGTCGAAGAGTGTCACACAGCCACATGTGAGGCATCTACCCCTCAGGTATATTATGTGTGCTGTGTGGATGAAGTGTGGGATACTGTAGTGTGACCTTACAGCGGGCTTCTGAATACGCCATGTGTAGCATGTTAACGTGTACTGCGTATGACAACGTTGTGTATGTTGTGTGCATGTGTATCGACTCTGCCTATCCAATGTCCACATCAGTGTTGCTACAATTGTGTGGAATGCTCTGTGTATTGTATGTGTTTTAGGCAGCTATCCACATTACTGGGATGTGCATAGTCTCACAGCAAACATGCACAGCATGCATTATGCGTATGTATGTTACATGTACATGGCCTACACCTCACCTATGACATGCACATTTAATTAGCATATTAAAGGTAGAACACACTCACCAGCATGGGTCAGCTGCCTTGCTGTCACACCAGAGGGACCTACAAGGATATGAGACACTTTGTCAGTGGCAACAGCTGTGGCATTGCTACTGTGTGTTTGCAATCGTACAGTAGTACAACAGTTGACAGTCACAGGCCTACAGATTGTATTCCTAATTATTACTATTGCACAACACTAGGCACCACATCATCTAACTACACAGTACACATCTCACATAAGCATGCTCTAACAGTAGAGGTAAGAGTAGTCCACAGCTATGCCATGTTACCTGCACGTTCCATGTCAGCTTGCTGGGTGACTCCGGCCTCCATGATGACACACGTTAGTTGTTGGGGTTGTTGTTGGCCAAGAGCCACCTGGCTCAGGAGCAGCTCCTCCACTCTGGTGAGGGGGGGGGTGGATGGCTACCCCCCACCTGTGGCAAGCTGCTGTCTGCGGATATCAGATGCACGCTGCCGGACATGTCTTATTAAATTACTGCAGTGATGGCGTACCTGCCCATATGTCTGGTTATGCATACCTATGTCATTTACCTGACGGACAAGCTCTTGCCACAGCGCAGTCCGCTCATGCTGGTCCTGGGTGGTTCTAGAGAACAGCAGGGCATACTGCTGCACTAGGCTGGATGTTATAACCTCTTCCTCCGCCGTGCTATAGGCGGGATTATGATGGTGGGACATAACCCTGGAAGGCAATGAAGCAATATGTGTGAGCAAGTCATGAGGCACACATATATTTCAAATGTACAGATATCAATTAACTGCCATATATAGCAACCTATTGCCTGTCAGAAGATACACACTTTCAATACCACATGTCAATTCTCAACCCACAACTGCCTGACAGTGCCTGGCACACTCTATATATATCAAACCACGTTTTGCACAACAACAAACTTACAACAGTATGTAATACTATACTACAGTACATGGCATACTGTATGCAACACAATGCACAACCTAGACACAGGAGGTATATATCATGCTAATGCATCATGAAAAGTGTAATCCAATGATTGTAAAGTCCAGTGACAGTATTACCAGTATACCACACTAGTCATTGGTGGCAGACCCCTGCCTAACATATGTGCATATTCGTGAATATAGGTGGCATACTGCTGTACTACACTATACATGTTGCTAGGTATGCAGTTATATCCTGTAACACACATATGACCGAGGCCATGGTACAGGCATACACACACACACACATCAGACATACATACATACCAGACACATAGGTATGGCAATACAGGTGACCTTTACCTGTGTACCTTACAGTACTGTGTGTCAGTAGTTATGAGACCATATGCCTGAGGTATGTAATCTGTGAGGACTACAGGGAACACACGGAACAGTGGTTCCAATAAATGTGGACGTACACCATACTGTGCTGTTTAGGCATACAGCTTCAGGTAGTACTACAGTTCATACAGGAGCTGGATTTGACAGCAGTAACACTCAATAAGCATGCATGTACTGCTTTAGCCTACAATGGGCACCCCAGTCAACAACAAGGGAGTACATCAGAATGTATGGCATACTGCTTTTTCAGCCTAGCAATTGTATACACATCTTTTGCTGGGATCACAGGTAGGACACATAATACCATGACATAAACAGTTTCCCACTAAGTTATCACACATAAACCAAGCTCTGACACATTCACCAACACATTCACCATCACACTCAGTCAAACTCACATAGCAATTATTGCAACAAGTACGTGTGGGTGTGTATCACTTCATAGGTAGGTAAGAGGCTATTGGCCCTAGGGCCTATATAAGCCTAGCCATATGCTACCCTGGCCTTTGACACACAGGTCATTGCATTTCACATGGCCCTGTCAAGCAGAGACACAGAGGTGATTGCCTGGGTGTATTCACTATCTCCCATACAATCTTCATGATTATTTATGACAACTGCTAATTAGGAGCTTTGTTTGCTATGGATAGTTGGCTTGTTCCAGAGTATGGGATGTCTCTGAGATGGGAATCTATCCCTCCAGCATGTGCTGTTTATTGTGGTCAAATGGGTTGGGTCCCTAGAGCGTGTAGCTCGTAGAGATTGTGATCTGTTTACGTGCAGCATGTCCAACAGCTCTGGTTTTTACATAGCTTAGTATGTTAGGCAGAGGTCACCTCTGGGTAGGCAGTATGCGACACAGTGTAATTGTGGGTTTGTTAGATGGCCTGCACAGGGCATCTGTTTGAGGCTGATATTACTCTTTGTGAGGTATGTTTTTGTCGTTTCCAGTTGCTGTGGATGTTTTGTGAGGTACATACCACATGGGGCATTATACTCTATAATGGGCTTTATGTGTGATGAGTAGAGGGGAACACTGACCTATATTTCCCTGGATGACACACCTTTTGTGATGAGGTGTGGCAGGTAGACAGATTACATGACTAGTGTGTCACTGTGATTATCAAAAGGGAGACTACTGTCCACTTGTGTCCCATGGTCTCTTATCACACTTTTGGTGTTAAGTAGAGTACCACCTATGTGGTAGTTCATGGGTACGTAATTTTTGCCAGAAGGGATGCCAATTCAGTTTCAACATTGAGCTTGAGTCCATGGCTTTGTCACCAGTCATCTGTCGCAGTAAATATGACCCTGTCTCTCTCTCTCTCTCTCTATATATATATATATATATATATATATATATATATATATATATACATACATGCACACATAAATATAAACATACATTGGTGTACATATAGATATACATATAGGCACATACGGCCCACCTTTCATGGTGGGAATATCAGTTATGCAAAGGTTGCGAGGTATACTGTTATGTACTAATATTGCACAGTGTTGTGCGGAATGCATTGAAGGTGTTCTTAGCACATGTACCTTTAGTAGGCCTCACTGGCTGCAACACTGCATACCTGACAATTCATACCCACAGCTTTTAACCACCACATGTCATATACCAGCACTGTATGCTGTCTTGTTTACCACACACTACAACCTACATAGAAGTATGCACATAACAACCTTCAACAACATATATATGTCCACCCTTCACAAACAGTTGCAGTATGTCCCTTGCTGTGTGCACATGTACAGATGCTAATATATCTGACACAGACAGATCTCTCCATATGTGTGTGCCATACACACACAAGGTCCACACTGTTGTAAGTCCTTGGACCTCACGGCTGACCTGTTGGGCCTTGCTGCAACATGAACAGATGTCACATGTGAGCACACAGTAATATTAGAGGATGTATATATAGCTGCAAATGCTAGATTAGCATACTAGCCTGGTACAGCTGTTGCCAATGCTAAGCTACATGTTAATATGACTATCATGCATTTGTTACTCTGTCACATCCTTGTTTATATAACTGTATGCACTTCTCCCCCAAACAACCATTGTACACACTACTGTACAGAACACAGATAACATGGATCAGATGTTTGACATTTAATGCTGAACTACATATATCACAGTCATATCCCACTGCACACAGCTACACACTGATTTCTCCATGGCAGTAGTTATGCAGGGCATCTGTGCATAGATACATACTGCTGCCACATATGGATGATTCAAAGTATGTAGAGTACTCTTCAAAAACATCTACTACATGCCAGTAAATACATATCAGTTACATACCTTTACTTTGTATGGGTTTGTATTATTACGTTCCATGTGTGTAGTAATATTCTTTTTTATTTATATATTTTTTAAAATTTTTTTTTATGTTGATTGTTTTTTTTGCTGTTGCTGTGGCTGTTGCTGTTGTTGCCGATGTCTGTCTGTCTGTCTGTCTGTCTGTGTCTTTGTGTCGCTCTTGCTTGCTTGCTCACTCTCGCTTTCTCTCTCCGTGGCTGCAATGAAATGATTGCATGTGTGGACAGCAAGTACAGCCTGCTTTTAGATGTATCTGCACATGTGCATGTGATGGCCTCTGCACCAATTGGTGGCCACCATTTGGTAATTGCATGCAGCCTGCTGTGTGGTAATTGCAGTACTCACTGTCATAGCAACCCAATGCTATAAATTGCTAGGTCAGGTAGGCATAGGCCTTTCAGCTTTCCAAAGTGGTGCCCATGCTTGTTTGCTGTGGACACCGTAGTGTAAGTCAGAAGGTTGGTATACTTCTTATATATGAAGCTAGGGGTGTAGCCAGTGATTTGAATGTTGTACTCAGACCTGAATGTTGCCACTTCCAGTACACAGTTGACAGTGTAGAATTGTACTCACCCCTACAAATGCTAACACAAGCTACATGGGAGCATTTCGTTTCTTTTCAACTTATACAATTAGCTGCCATACATACATAGTTATTGAGATGTTTTCATTTGGCACATGAACTGTTTGGGAACTGCTACACTGTGGATATTAATGTACTCACTTCTGCACAGTTTGTGTTTTTTATTTTGTTGACATTATCACAGGATGATCATGGAAACTGGACAATTCCAGTACTAAGTATGCCTACCTACATCCTTGCTGTACCTTAAACACAGTGGCAATTTGTACATTTGGGTGGGATACTGTGTGGGGGTTGTAGAGTGCTGCAGTAAAATTATTTCCTGCTAGAATGTGTGGTTCTGTTATCACAGTCATGTAATGCAATTCCACAACAGCTGCTGGTAAAGTTCCACAGAACAGGTTTTGTGTTATGGCATGCCTATCTTTCCTTGACATTCACACATTATGATGCATGATATATATATTTCAGCAACACCCTGCTGTATGTCTACTGTGACCTAGTGGTACTTCATGCAGTCTAGTATGTCCAAGGTCTGGGGTTCGAGACTGGCAGTGGTGTTTTATTTTGCTGCTGAGCAGAACAAGGGCCCTCATATGGAGGGTGACTAAGGCACTTTTAAGCAGTTGTAAGTGGGTTTGCATGGGTTTGCGTGATGCTTAGCAATACTTAGCTAAGCGCACACTTGCGCACACTCGCGCAAACCTACTAACGACTGCTTAAAAGTGCTTACTCCCGCTAACCCCCGTGCTAATTTCTTTGAAAGAAAAGAAAATGGGGTGATAGGAAAGTGGTGAAAAAGGGGTACAAAGAGGGTAAGACAGTAGGGAAAACAGCTCGGGATGTGCAGGACAGGTGTAGGGAAGGTCCATAGCTGCCCATTTCTTTAACAGCAACAGCTGTGCATATACTAGTAATTTGGAGGGAAATTTGAAACCTTCCACCCCTGAGAGAGGGGTGGGGACAACGAAGTATGTTGTACTGCCAATTAAATTACAGTTTCTGTGTCCAGCGGACATTTGTGCAAAATGGGCAGCTATGTATGGTGCGTAATTTTTTTTGGGAGCAGATTGCCCATTTTTTTTTTTACAGGTGGGAGTGGAATGTGGGGTAGGGAAAGTAGGTATAATTGGGGAGGTAGGTTGGGAAGGTAAACAGACAAGACAAACAAGATGCATACAGGGGTGGAATATGACACATGGGGGGGTGAACACCATTGATGGGGAAGGATGTTTGGAAATCGCAAGCCCATGAGCCCACAGATGGCAACAATGGAACTGACATCCCCACCCATGGGCAGTCACCTCTGCACATTCACAGCCCAGAGGGTGGCTGTGCTGGGGGTTGTGTAGGTGGGGCAGGCTCACCCATGAGTCACGCCACTCTCACCTCGAGCTGGCGTAGAGGATCAGCGACTGAACGCCGGATCTCCCTATGCACCACAGCCTGGACCATTCGGAGGGTGATAGGTGGCCCTCCTCTGGCCATGCTTGCACAGGGGGGGTAAGCCCCATCCCCTGCAGTGCTTCCACCCGAAGGTGGCACAGAACCAATGGAGGGGGAGGTCCCGGGCTGGGCACCGGACCTGCTGGTGCCAGGTGCCATCGCCAGCTGAGGTGGGACAGGTGGGTCTGCTGGGACTGGCATTCACATACGTTCTATGTTTAGGAGGATTTAATGACATTATGGGTTGGTAACAGCCAGCAGCATTCCAAATTAGTTGTAACAGCATGCAGTAATATTGCCATTAACCCAGCACACCAGAGTTCCAACAGTTGAACAGCAAGCATAACACATGCATATATAGAACAACAGTGGACATTCCAACAGCATGCAGGATTGATTGGTGGCAACAAGCCACCAAGATTGTACTGTTTGAACAGGGCACATGCATCAAAGTAAATGCAGATATTTATAGAACAATAGGACATATGTCCCAACAAATGTTTTGAGATTAGACATACCCATTGAGGTGTGGAATTGCATTGTTTATGCACATACAGTAGGGTGTAAAAAGATACCTCCATTAACATCTTATATGTACTTATAGTTTACACTACATTCCTATTGACTGCAGGTGTATATCCCCTACATGTATTATTACACTAGGCAATGTGCATTAAGTTGTGTAATGGGTTTGGCTAGTTCCTTATATACCTGACCTATATCTGACATACTAACTGTCCAGGATGCAGATGTTACTGCTACGTATTTATATATTTTATTTGTATTTATATATCTACATATCTGGATGTGTTCATGTGACATTATCAGTTATATTTCTACAACCCCCTACATTTCTGGCAGCACACTCACATTTCTGGGGAACACATTAACAAGCTACTTGTGTGCCAGATTTACCTATGCCAGCCATTAACCAGCTGTTGAGGACTGTATATATGCTTCACAGCTACTGGCACTCCCTTCATCCACTTTATATGGGCCTGCCCAACTGTGGGTTGACAATGCTTAATACAACAGTACTATTTGTATAATGCAAGAGTACAACAATATTTCAAAGTAAGTGACACGGACACACTCAAGGTATTATACCTTTATTAATTACATTACGCACTTTTCTAGAGGCTCTCTCATTTATTTGATATTACAGTGCATGCAGAAGACTTATTCAAGATGTATTATACCTTTATTAATGGGTTACAACACTCTTTTTCAGACTCTCTCACTTATTTTATATAACAGTACATACAGAGATATTATTCAAGACTTATTTTACCTTTATTAATGGGTTACAACACTCTTTTTCAGGCTCTCTCACTTATTTTATATAACAATACATGCAGAAAAATTATTCAGGGCATTTTATGCCTTTATTATTGGGCTACAACACTTTTTTTCAGGCCCTCTCACTTATTTTATATAACAATACATGCAGAATAATTACTAACCTGCCTGGTGGCACAGCCTTAGCAGCCTATCTGCATAGGCTTGCTGATTCGCAGCATGGACACCTGCAGCTGTGAAGTAAATGAATGGATATTGAGACATACCTGTCCATTATATAGACTACAATAGCTATTCTTACATATTCCATTCCATGGATACCTACTCAGTAGTGGGGCATTGTCATTTCCACGGGCCTCCTGTATCCACTGGTTTAGTTGGTCCTGCTTCTGTCTTTTCAGGTCTGCATGGTGGTATCTGACCTGCTCACCAGTCCGAGGGACGCCTGTGGCACTAATGAGATCATGTGCTAGATGGTCCTAAGCCTCCGCTTTGTACTCCGTGCCTTGGAACTGGCCCTGCAGGAGTCTTGCATCATGATGATGGACAAGGAGCCAAACCATCAGTTTTGACTCCTCAATCCCCACCATTGCACTCGAAAATTAGATCCCTCTCCAGCACCGGCCATTCTGACTGCAGATGGGAGCTACAACCAGTTATGGCAATTATTCCCGCCTATCGGGCTTAAATATGACTCATTTCCCACACTTATTTTTGATTGGCCGGTTTTGAAAATTCTCAGCTGAGTGCAAACCTGCTTAGCACTGAGTAAACTTTCATTAATATGTATATGTATGTTGACAATGCATGAGCAGCAAAAGCTGTCATGGCTTAGTGGTTCTGTACTTTGATTATGATGCACAGTATCCCGGGTCGAAGCCTGTCATTGCTTTTTATTTTACTACTGGCCTGACCGACTAGGAGGTGTGGTTATGTTTAGCCGACTTTGCTCTACTTTGCCCATCATTGCTCTACGTTGCTCTACATTGCCCGACATTGCCCGACGCTGTGCTAGTTGGCACGGTGCGCAGCTCTGCGCAAACATGTTTTGTATGCGCGAGTTGGCGTGATGCGCAGCTCCACGCAAAGCCATTGCACTAGTTAAAGCAGTGCTAAGCTATGGGCAATTATTCTTAAATGTGCTTAATACTGTTAAACATTGCTTAGCAGTGCTTCACATTGCTTAAGATAGGTTACTTATGCATTCATTAGTATGCACGACTGTTTCACCTTCTTATATATATTTAAAATATCGTTCACTACTACATAGGCCATTTCAATGCATTTTAATAGAATTTAAAAGGTAAATGTCAGAAATTATTTTTATGCACAGATTTCCTAATGAAAATGGAAAGGGGAGTGGTGGGACTCGAACCGGGAATGCCTCCTCTTTGTGCGAAGGCTCTACCACTACGCTATTGCAATTCGGCTTAATTTGCATATTAGTGGTTTGTTATCCTCTTCAATGTCTAAACTGCTTACTGTAGCTAAGCAATGGGCACACCCGCGCACACACGCACAAATACAGGCAGCTATTTCGGGATTAATAAAAAAAAAATTGTTTTACCTTTTATTTCATTTGTACAGAGGTTTTGAATGTGGGGGAGTGTAGTGTTGGGGGTATACACATTTGAGCAGACTCGCTCATGTCTGCTGACATTTGCAGAGTTAGGCACTTGCAGGGGCGTGGATATTTGGACTGCTTGGCAGTCTGACATGCCCCCTGCACTCCTACACGGTCCATGTTAGCCTTAGAGTTGAGTCAGTGCGCCCTCATGAATATGCATGGCACGCTGATGTCATACTCTTAGGCGGCCGTTTCCGAGTAAGACTTAGTTAGTCTTAAACGGAGGATTACTGAATCCCCCCATGGTTTTTCACAAATATTCATTACTAGACATTAATTTAATTTGTACTGAATTCTTCTGCATTTGTATATACAAAGACTATAAAGTACATTTAGTCTACTCTTACAAATTTAATAACATTAAAATGAAGCAAAATCTTGGAAAATTCTTATGTCTCTTTAGAAATATCTAGTGGAACTGGCACCAAAGGCATGCATCCTGTTATTTTAAACTACATACTCAGCAATTAGAAATATTCATGCTTTTTTATACCAACATTGTTTTGCCAAAAACATATTAAAATAGTGACCAGTCTTGTTCAATTTTTTACATATCTTTACTCTCTCTTGTATAGCTGTAATAAAGCAATTTTAAATCATCTTGTGTATAGCTTTGCAGTTTAACATATTGCAAATACAATTTAATACTAAACGGTACAATAATAACTAGCATAAAATATATTGGACTTTCAGATTTAATCTGTTTACCAGTGTTTCTAATGCATTAATACCTGTTTTTTTTTCTTCCCCCTAAAAGAGTATTGTCAAGAAGGAATGAAATATTATTTTTTTCCTGTAGCTCTATTTCAGACCCTTGTTGTTTATTTTTTTCTGTATTTCAGACCCTTGTGCAGTACTGCTTATACAGTCAGTGTAAAACAGAGAGAGTGCCCCTCCCCTGTAGTATACTGCAGTACTGTTTATTTGCTTTAGAATGTATACCAGCCCAATACTTTGGCCACACATCTGCTCCACTAGGCTCTCAAACTGTAGACCCCTGTCTGATTTGATCATTTTTGTAAAGCTTTTGCTGTTTATTACCACTAGTAGGTATTTATACCCTCCTGCACAATTGATTTGAACTATATGTATACTATAGCCCATCTGCTGGCTGTACTTGATGCAACTGAGGTTTTTTTTTTCTTTTAACATTTACTTGCAAACAGATTATAAGTGACATCTATGCACAATTGTGACATTTTATTACAATTACCAAATAGTGTTGCCTGTAAACATTTTAACAATTATGTTTTAATAACAATAATGCTTTAGAAAAACTCAAACTACTTGTCTGGCAATCAGTCTTGTTGTTTATCTTATCTTTCCAACATTTCCTGTAGCTAGTCATCTAGTCTAGGAAGGTCTGAGCTCTCATTTTATACTCTATAAACTATAGTTTAATTATTTTGACATTTTTCCTTTAATTTGATTGTGATTTGCATAACTATGCATTTATACTACATAAATAGGCATTATTTTATAATTAGCTTATATGGATTTCAGTATTTTTTTATTTATTTATTTAACTGTCCTGCCATTAATTTTACAAAAACTGTTTGACTAATGCCATCTGTGGTTTTCTTTTTAAAATTCAGAACTTTAACTGTTTGGTGTAGTGTTACTATACAATTATAAAAAATTGTAAAAAACAAAATAGATATTAGCTTAACTAACACATGTTTATATATACTTGCTGTTGTCTGCATTTTGCTTTTGTGCATTGTAAACAAATGTACTCTAGATGAAAATAAGATACATGCATGTCTGTCTTGTATCTGTATATCTTTATACAAGCATGCCAGTCTTGTGACTTGAAATCTTTACTCTTATTAACTATTTTCATCTGATTTTTATGCACTAGAACAGTTTTGTAACTATTTTTATTTAATTTTTATATTTGTTCTCTGTTGCATACCGCTTTCTTAGAGGTGATCTCTGTCTAACGTACAGAGCCATGTCCAACCCAGAATTGTTGAACATGCTCCATCTTAGCAAAACCAAATTTACTCGAGCTACACGCTCTAGGGATATAAACCTCAACACAGCAATGAATAGAACATGCTGGAGGGATAGATTCCCTTCGCAGAGACTTCCCTTACTATGGAACAGGGTCCCGATCTACATAAGACAGAGCCCCTCACTATCACTCTTCAAGAGGAACCTTGATGAGTGGATGGGTAACAGAAAGTTCACAGCGGGGATCACACCAACAGCACTACTAGATAGGGGCCAAGGGTACTAGCTGCTAGTACAAGGGTCTAGGGAACTACTAAAGGGACGGTGAATACCGTACAACGCGGCTGGGCTAATATATGCCTTCGGGCAGATAACCCAGTACTAACCTATGAACCTATGAACCTATACACTAAAACTGGTGTGCACCTTTTGACTATGCTATTAGAATAGCAGTTATATACTGTACTACTGATAAATGAATTGCTTTAACTGAATGAAAGTAAAACATTTAAGAATGATTTGTCCATATTCAAATCCTGCCATTCTACCATTTATTTTTAACCATTTTCAAAACATAAACATATTATAAAATATATTTATTTTGCACAGATTAGCTGTGTCTGCAGGAAGTTCCCTGTCTCTGTCAGTTCAGCTAATTTATTTCCTTTATCCTGCAACTGCTGTTGAAGCGTTTCCTGTAATGTTGCATGGTCTTTCTGACATTCTTTAGTAAGCTGTTCTGCTGAATTTGAAACTCCTATGCACTTTTGAAAAGATGTATTTATAACTTGTCTAAGCTTCCTGAACTCATTGGGCCGGATTCACGAAGGCTTGCATGGAGTCTAAGAGTAGAGTAAGACTCCATGCAGCCAACATGTCCGACAAGCGATCCAGGAACAGCCGGCAGGGGCGTGCAAGAGAGCTCCTAAAACGGCTCTTACACGGACAGGGTTAAGATATGCAAATTACCTCAATTGCTGCCGAAAGGCATGCAAATGAGGTAAATTTGTGATCCAGGAAACCCGAACCTGTCCGAGTAAGAGCAGTGTTATTTGCAGAAATGTACTCAGTTGACAACTGAGTACCGTTCTGCAAATAGCAAAACGGAGCCGTGACCACATCAAATAAAGATTGCATCCAGTTGAGGAAGCATTCCAATGGCCAAATATATGGCCATTGGCAATGTTCCCCGATGCAATATTAAAAAAAATATATTTTTTTCCTCGATCTCCAAGGTTTAAGTGTAGCACAGCGCCGCACAAACGTGCTACGCTCTAAAAACCAGAAAACCAAAAATTAAAAGGCACAAATAGGGAGTTTATAGAATATTATACTATACAATGCAAGTGAATGGCAGACTGAAGACAACATGGCTACCGAGTAGAGGTTGCTAAGGGGGGAACTCAGTCTAAGAGATGTAACCAAGCATTAGTAGGCAATCCTATGCAAATGAGGGTAAGGATAGTGAATCCCAAGTTTACATAGCAAATGAGCACAGTCAGTGGAGTGTAAGAGTAGGATAAGGGGAGTAACAGAGTAGAAGATAGGAGACATCACAAGGGGGGTATGTATGAAAGAATGTAAGGTCATTGGAGCAGAGTGGCATGTGTCTGCTGTTAGTTACTCATCACTGGAAGAGGTGTGTCACCAGGTATCCTAGCTAAAGTCAAGAAATAGAAGGTGTATGCCGTGGATAACACTAAAGTTTCTGGTTGAAGTGGCTGCAATGTGTTTGCACGTGGGTGCGCACCCGGGAATCCGAGTAAGACTGTGTGCATGCGTGTGCGCCCGTGTGCACGCGTTTAAGCCGGAGTAAGTATGTGTAAAGATGTGTAAATCTGTGTAAGTGCGTTTGCACCTGTGTGTGCGTGTTTAAGCAGGAATTAGCAAGTGTTAGGCTGTGTAAGCATGTGTGCACGCATGTGAGGTGGTGTGCACGTGTTTGCACTTGTGTGTGCGGCGCTGCCCCCTGTGGAAACAGAAAGGGAAAAGGAAGCACAACAAAGAGTAGGAAGTTAACCAGGGAGAATCAGCAGAGCTAGCAGGTGAAAACAGTCAGAATCAGGCAATTATACAGGCAGTACACTAGCCCAGCCCAGCCCAGCACTTAAAACTCTGCAAACAACTTTCCACTATGTATTCCTCAGAGACACTGCAGCACTGCAGTAAGCTAAGAGAAGTGAATACTCAAAAAGCTTTACTGAGACAAAGAAATGTTAGGGGCTGCCATTGCTGTCATAAGGCGACATATGCAACATGCTGAGGGTGGTGACAATGCAAATGCTGCTGAGCAACACACAGTAAGGAGACAGAGAAGAGTGTACAGGCCCAGGGTAACCTACCAGGGGCTACATGAGCTGGAGATAGTGGAGTGCTATAGAGTGGACAGAGACCTCATGCAGCAAATTGTTGAGCTGTGCAGGCCACACCTCACACACAGAACCAACAGAGGGGAACCCATCCCAGTGGAAACCAAGGTATGTGTTGGCCTAAGAATACTAGCAACAGGTACCTTCCAGAGACCAACTGGTGATATGATGGGGATTTCACAGGCATCAGCATCCAGGGTACTGCACCAGTTCCTGGATGCCATGTCAGCACATGTCGGTGATCATGTATATTTCCCCAATTCCCGTGAGGTATTGGCCAGCAATATGCGTCTTTTCCAGCAAATAGCGGAATAACCTGAGGTAGTGGGTGCAATAGACTGCATGCACATACGCATCAAAGCACCAGCCGGTGAGCGGGGTAGGGCCTACATTAACCGCAAGGGCTTCCCCTCCATCAACTGCCAGGTCGTGTGTGATGCCCAGGGCATAATAATGAATGTGTGTGCTGGCTGCCCTGGAAGCTACCACGATTCCCATATCTGGCATCTGACACAGCTGTACCAGACATTTGCCAATGGGGACATCCCTCATGGTCACCTAGTGGGGGATGCTGAATATGCACTGGAGCCATGGCTGATGACACCCATCAGAAATGCACACACACCTGAACAGGAATGCCATAATGAGGCAAACACACAAACATGAAATGTAATCGAGCATGTGTTTGGGCTGCTCAAGTCATGGTTCCGGTGCCTGGACACATCTAGTGGAGCCTTGCAGTACTCACCAACTACATGTACCCAAATTGTCATGGTATGTGCTATGCTACATAATATGATCCTGCAAAAACAGCTGCAGCAGGATCAGCATAGGGCCGGGCCAAACAGCCCCCCACCATTGCCAAGGCCATCACAGGCAGAGCGTGACTCGGAGGAGGAACAACCTGAGCCTGCCCCAGTAGGCAGAATGCCCAGTATGCTTTGGCCTTAGCAAAGAGGCAACACATAGCACATACACTGGCTCAGTAGGAACCCTGGAAATGATACCTCTCCCTGACCCGCACATATAGTAAAAGGGATGCCTAACTTGACACTACATGTTTTCAAACATGTATAGGGAGTGTACTATGTGCACCCGACATAGGCAGCCCTGCAGCACCACCTGAGGCATGATTGCCCTGTGTTAAGCAATATAAAGCAGTGCTAAACAGCTTTGCCACTACTTAGTATATGTAAACATAATGGTACACACTAACTGGCACAACGTTTGGCATAGTTGAGCAAAAGCAGGTAAACATGCAGATATATGCTTTACTAGACCTTAAGCAGTCGGGTCTGCCCAGTATGAAAATTTAAAGCAGTGACAGGCCTCGAACCCAGGATGCTGTGCACTACAGTCACAGTACCGAACCACTAAACCACAACAGTATTTCACTGGTCAGCCTGTATGAAGACATGTTGATAGGTCTATGCAAAATGTCTCATGGAAACCCTGCAGGCACGGCATAATTCATGTCGAGTTATGACACAAAGGTGAGCCCTGCAGTATAAATATAACTTGATTTCCAACACACATAGTATACATGTTAATATTGGGCATGTTCACACATGGTAACAAATGTAGTGGACTTCAGACAGCAACATACTGAAAGGTCACACTGGGCATGCTCACACACTTGAATAAATGAGACAAATGTCAGGCAACAAAACACTGCAAGGGCAAACTGGGCATGCTCACACACTTAGGCCATGCCTGAGTGCAGCAGTGTGCCAGACATATCTGGCATTTCACGTGTTAACTCAGGAACCTCTCACTAGCCACCAATTCTGCCTTGTGCACACAGTTATAAGACAACAGACACATATATAACATCCTGGATCCCTGTCATAATCAAATATGTACTACAGATACATAGGTTGTACATAGAAAGTGGGAAAGCAAAGAAGATAACAAACCGGCAGTCAGTATCATCAATAAACAATGTGCATTCCAAACATTATCATAGGTACATAGGTTCATAGGTTGATACTAGGTATCAGCCCTAGGGCATTCATAAGCCTAGCCAGAGTGTGTTTGGCATTCACCACCCTGTAGACTAGTATACTGTGCCTTTGAATAGTAGGTCACACAAGATAGCCATTGTACGGTTAGTGTATTGTGCCTCTGTCTAGCAGGGACACAGAAGAGATCCCAGTGGTAAACATATGATCACCCATCCACTCGTCAAGATTTCCCTTGAAGAGGGTCAGTGAGGGGTCTGCCTAACTTGGACTGGGATTTCGTTCCAGAGTGAGGGGAGCTTGTGGGATATGAAGCTGTCCCTCCAGCATGTCCTATTAATTCTGTGCTGAGGTTGAAGTCCCTGGAGCATGTAGCTGTAAGGGATTCTGATATCCTGAGGTGGAGCATGACCAATAAGTCTGGGTTGGACATGGCTGTATACGGCAGGCACAGATCGCATCTGAATAGGTGGTAAGCAACTGAGTACAGCTGGAGTTTCTGTAGCTGAACTACGTAGGGCATCTGTATGAGTCTGCTGTTCCACTTGGTGAGGTACCTTTGGGGTCATTACAGTTGCTGCAGGTGTCGGGTAAGGTACATCCCAAATGGGGCATTGTTCCCAAGTATGGGCCTGATGAGTAAAGGTGCACAATGACCTCTCTTGATTTAGATGTGAAAACGTTTGGGATAAGGTGGGCTATATAGAAGGTCTACCTAACCACTTTGGCAATGTGAATTGCAAAGGAGAGATTACTATCTACTTTGGTCCCCAAATCCCGAAGTACACCTTCTGTATGTAATGGATTAACACCTATGTGGTAATCTGTGTGCACTTTGTTATTCCCAAAGAGGATGACTATGCATTTTATGGCATTTAGCTTTAGGGTATGGCTCTGGCACCAGTTATCCATCTCTGTGAGACCCTTTAGGAGGATGCTTGTGTCAGCTGGAGAGTCAATTATGGCACCCAGTTTGCAGTCATCCGCGAACTTGGTCAGCCATAGTCCTCCCGTGTTAGCCTGTACCTCAGAGAAATATATACTGAACAAGAGAGGTCCCAGAACTGAGCCTTGTGGGATGCCACATGTAACTGGTGTAGAGTCTGACATGGCACCTGCAATTCTGACCATGTGGGTGCTATCCCTGATCCAGTTTGCAATCCATCTTGTGACATATGTGTTGATATCTAAGCTGGTGAGTGTATTTAAGATGCCCAAGTGGGGTATTGTGTCAAAGTCTTTTGGGAGGTCCAGGTAGGCTGTGTGGACTACCTTCCCTATGTATATGGCCCTGGTAACTGATTCAAAGAAGTTGACCAGGTGCAAGAGGCAAGATCTGCCCTTAACAAAGGTGAATTGGGTAGGAGCCAGTGTCTGGAGGTTGCTGATGTTTGTTTATGAGTTCCATGATGATACGCTCCATAGCTTTGCAGACCAGGCTAGTCAGGCTTATAGGGTGATACTGTCCAGGGTCCCTTGTGGCACCACCACTGTTGCTGTACGCCATTCCTTGGGTACATATCCTGTAGTAAGTCTGATATTGAACAGTGACATTATGTGAGGGTTATGTTCTTCATGAAGCTCATGTAAGACGCAGCCTGGGACACCGTCTGGTCCCATTGATGCTGTGTTATTGCTTTGGAGAGGGCAGCTCTCACATGTTCATCTGTGATGTCAGGGAGGCTACACTCTGTTGGGATGGACATTTGTACTTTTGGGGGATGGGGGAGAAATATGCACTGAACCTGTCTGCCAGGATGTTGGCAATGTCTGTGGGTTCAGTGTATTTTGTTGTCATTATGCACTAACTCAGAGCACATCTGGGAGTTGCCACCCAGGTTCCTGACATAACTAAAGAAGGCCTTGTGATTGTCTTTAGTGTCTTGTGCAATCTTACTGTCGAAGCTGGCCTTAGATGATTTTATGAGTGATTGTAGCTTCTTGCTAGTACTGATCAGAGATGCCTCCCCTTTGTGGGATACTGCTCTATCATGTAGTACCCTCCTCCTTTTGTTGCATAGCTTATTTATGGTCGGGGTCCACCAGACAGGTCACCTGCCTTTAGAGGAGTGAGTCTTGGATTCATGTGGGATAGCATGATCCATGCTTTCCTGTAGGTGAACATACAATGGGTTTCTAAAGGATACTGTGGTATGAGTCATAGTTCCCACTGGCCCGGGGGCTTTGAAGGAAACCACCTCGGTTTTGAGAAGTGTGACGTTTGCTTTTGAGAAGTTCCTCACCGAGATTACCTTGGCTGGGGGTGGGGGCAGGATATGGATGTCCAGTGAGATAAATGTATGGTCTGACCTTACCAATGAGGGGTATACCTCTGGTGTGGAACATAGAGTCCCCATGTTGGTGATGACCAGGTCCAATATGTATACCCCACTTGTGGGGGTGGTGACCAGTTGTTCCATAGCATTTGAGTTTATATATTCAAGGAACCATTGGGTGAGGGTGTTGGGGCTTGAGTAGTATTCCCAGTCAATGTTTGGCTAGTTGAAGTCACCCAATATAATGGTGTTTGGAGAGACCTACATATTCTCCATTGTTCTCAGGAAAGCCAAGTGGAGTCCCTGAGTTTGGGAGGGTGGTCTGTAGCAGGCTACAACCTGAAAGGCAGTTTAGCCCGCTGTTAGTTATACATGGATGGTCTCCGATGCTTTGTGCAGTGCTACTAATCTGGATGTTTGTGTATCTTTGATGTATATGGATACTCCCCCTCCTTTTGTGGTGTGGCCCGGTTATTGTGGCCAAAAAAGCATGGTATGAAGTGTAACCTGGTAGTGCTGGGGTGCTTTCAGGAGCCTTGAACCAGGTTTCTGTTACTGCACAGATATTGATATTCTCCATACTGAAGAGAGCCTTGACTGCGTGCATTTAGAGGTGTAGACTTCTGGCATTGAGCAGCATAACCCTTAGTTTCTTTTACCTTGTATTGTCTATGGAGGTGGGTTTGTCTTTTGAGCCTTGCCTAAAAAAGGCACTATGGGGGTGGCAAGTGCCTCAGCCAGTATTCAAAAGCCCAGGGGTGACAGGTGCAAGCTGTCCCTAGTGAAGCAATGTGGCATGATGAGCATGTCATCCCAGGCTGACAGACACTGGATCCCCTGTGAATGACACAAATACATTAGCCAACTGTTAAAATTGATCATGTTGTCTTTATACTGTGGCATCATTCTTGGTGAGGGTAAGATGCTACACAAGGTCAGGGTCATACTCGCCTGGGCTACATGATCATAGAGCTCCTCTATGTCTCTTTTCATGTAGTCCAGGGAGGAACGTCTCAGGACATTCACACCAGCATGGACAATGACGGAGTCATATCTGTACTTGCTTTGGAGTGACCTGAGTGCATGTGTTATGTGTTGGATCCTGGCACCCGACAGACAGCTTACAGTGACCTTCTCCTTGTTCAGCTTGGTGAGTGGGACATCAGTGTGTCTGACAATAGAGTCACCTATCACAGGTGTATTAGGTGTGTTGTTTAGCCTTAAGGGCAGTGACTGTGTGGCACACTGACATTGTGTACTTTGTGATATGTGGGTATAGTTGTGGGGAAGCAGTTGTTTGGGTGTCTGCTTTGGGGGTCTCTGCTGCTTAGGCAGAGTTTTATTTAGAGCCTCTGAGCATGTTTTTGTGTGTTTATGTGTTTGGTCTGCTGTTGCTATAGGTCTATGTGACACTGGAGTCGTGGTGTGTGTGGTTACCTTCTCCTCCTGATAGACTGTGCCAGTCATGGGTCTAGAGAGCTCAGCCTCCAGTTTGTCTATATAGTTGCATCTCTCACAAATATCTGAGTTTGTTGGGAGGAGGAGAGGGTTGTCTGTGTACATAAGGCAGTTGTAACATTGCCTCAAAATCCCCATATTCACCAGATGGTCTGGAGAGTACACACAAAACCGACCTTAGGACATGTCAAGATATTATGATGAAATACTCTTTTGACTGATAAAAAAGGATCAGTAGGGTGTTAAGTGTGTAAAAGAGTATAACATGGGTTTAGTGCCTATGTTTGTTGGTGTTTTGTAAGATTATCTGTGAAGGAGTCCAGACAGAACTATGACACTTCCTTCAGCTATGTCATAAATAGCAATGTACATTCATATATGTACTGAGTCAGGGCCAACTGTAAATGACTGACAATGCCAACATCCTGTTACACAAGCCCATACATACATAGCCACCTCCCACTGACAAAAGGCCCTATCATCATACCAGGAGATATCACATGTAGAATGGGTAAACAGCTCCTTCCAAAGCTGAAAACTTGGCATCCATTGGATTACATTGTTTCCCTATATGTGTCATAAGTGAACTGCAGAACAAACAGACCCTTCACCTGAACAGTCTGTTGAGCCTTACCCTCTCTACAGGATATGAAACCATTGACTGGATTACAGCAACATATGGCACACTTCACAAGTGTTGGTGCACAACAGACCATAGGAACTATAGTCTTATATGCCTATGACGTCTGATCTGCAAGGCCATGGGGTCCATCATGATTGAAGTCATAAACAGAGCTATTGGAATCCAACAAACACACAACCCTACCAACTTTGGTCTGTTCATGGGCAGATCATGGTTCCCAAACCACTAGACTGCTTGCAAGGCAGCCACCCAGGACATACATCACAGAAATGAGCTACACACATCCCACATAGACCTTGAATAGCCCTTTTCTAATATCCCAGACACATGTCGTATCCATAAAATCAACACTCTGTGCATAAATATGTATTGTCATATGATGATTTGGCAAATGGTCCACAGATAGAGCACACAAGCTAAGAATTGTGGAGTCCTGTTCAAGCTGTTAACACCTGCTGTCCCACATGGTGCAGTCCTGGGATTGCATAAAACAAAGTGCACACACATTACCATGTCTAGTCTGATGATGTCAGCATCCTACAAATATAGCAGTGGAAATGAAAACCCCAGTAATGCATAAAGTGCGTCGTGTTAATGCGTATGTCTCTAGTGTCATAACATTGTTAGGTAGGGGTTTGAATCCTGCAGTTGCTGAGTGTGTGTATGTGTTGGTGTGACTTCCTTTGAGAGGAATGCCTTTTTTGGAGACTAGGGAAACACCTTAAAAGAGATTTATTCCTCTTTGGCAAGTCTGATGATGTCAGCATCCTACAAATATAGCAGTGGAAATCAAAACCACAATAAAGCGTATAGCGCATTGTGGTTAGGCATATGTCTCTAGTGTCATAACATAATTAGGTAGGGGTTTGAATCCTGCAGTTGCTGAAGGCGTGTGTGTGTGTTTGGGGGGGGGTGTCTGTTTGACTTCCTTTAAGAGGAATGCCCTTTTCGGAGACTAGGGAAACACCTTAAAAGAGGTTTATTCCTCTTTGGCAAGTCTGATGATGTCAGCATCCTACAAATATAGCAGTGGAAATGAAACCCTAGTAAAGCAAATAGCACATTGTGTTAATGCGTAGGTCTTTAGTGTCATAACCATAGGTAGGTAGGGGTTTGCATCCTGCAGCTGCTGTGTGTGTTGGGGGGTGTATGTGTCTGTGTGACTTTCTTTGAAAAGAATGCCCTTTTTGGAGACAAGGGAAATACCTTAAAAGAGGTATATTCCCCTTTGGCAAGTCTGATGATGTCAGCATCCTACAAATATAGCAGTGGAAATGAGAACCTCAGTAAAACATATAGCACATCCGTATGTCTCTAGTGTCATAACATAGTTAGGTAGGGGTTTGAATCCTGCAATTGCTGAGTGTGTGTATGACACTGTTGATCAATGCGGTGTGGATTTTGCTTTTACTACGATATGACATATCAGGATTAAAACAGTATGTGCATTGCACACATCAGGTATCTGTGTGGCAAATAAATATATGTACATGTGACCTCAATTAGTACATAGGTGTGAAGCCTGCATACTACATGAATACATTTGTTACCTTTGATAGATTGTGCTGCTGCTTCTCGGATCATAGGTCACATATGTATGTATGTGAAAAGGCCGGCCACTGTAGTGATCTGTGGCCAAGGTCATCTGTGTCACACACACCCATGACAGTTTCTATAGACTAGTGTGCGTGAGGGTACATGCCTGGGGTATATGTCAGACATGTTCAAACACAACAAAGTTTGGCAATAATGGACAGTCATTATAGGTGTACAACAGCCTTGTGGATATGCATACAGGCCCCTAATTTCTTATGTGATACACCGAGGGACTTCACAATACCTTTGGATATGTGGATACCAAAGGACAGATGACATAGCACTTGGCTGTATGTACACATTGGTACCCGACATACATGTTGGGGGTTACCACCTATGTGGTACTGTCGGGATACTATGTATAGTAAATGTGGATGACTATGCTATAGTTGGCTTAGAGCTATACAGCATGTGTTGGACAACAGGTATCTGTCTGTATGATACCCTTGTGTAGGATATGTGTCCCATCCAGAGAATGCATTGTAGGCCAATGCATGTATTTCCAGATGTGGATGGACATATCCCTAGTGTGTTTGCATGTACCTAAGAGGGCTATATGCCAAACAGGTGTGGTCCCAGGAACGGGTGGAGGTCAATACCACTGGTTACTGTTATAGTATAGTACCAGAAGGATCCAACTGTTACTGAGTTCCCTACATCTGTGTGTCAGTTGTCAGGACATCATCTAATGATTGGTTATAGTCAGGCTGTTGAGGTTGTGTTTACTATCAGAATGCAAAACATTGACAGGTAGTAACAGTATCACCCACAGCATAGTGTCAAACCATGTCATACACACATGTGTTCTCATGTTAGAACATATGTGTAGTAGAATGCATACTGGCCACTGAGAGATACTATAAGATGTTAACACTGTGTAATACAGGGTATGTCACATGTCCCATGTGTCCACTATGCACGTACATGCAAACAGTGCACCCCCACCATGTTCACAGATGTACACCTGCTAATCTGTACTGCACACATCACGCACATACTGTCCACTCACTAACAAATGCTGGCAACAGTATACACTTCAGTCAAGTGGCACATGGGTGAACAATACATACACAGACTTAACACTGGTGTAAACAATACTACATTGACAATCATAGCTTTGATGCATCATGCCTGCTCAGATATACCTACAAAGATATCATTACACTTTCCTGTTGACAGCATGCTAACATTGCTACACTGCTATAATGTCACCCTGTGCATCAGCACCATGTTAGCCTGTTCCTGCATCAATGTTACAGATGACAGGAGGTGGCACAGGTTTCATCATATGCACAGGGTGTGTTGTTGATTTGCCATAGCCCGACATTGACCCATCCAATCGACATGTATGTGTGTGTGTGTGAGGGACAACAGTACAGCATGGGCCAATGTTGATGTAATGTGTGTGTGTATGTGTGA
Source organism: Protopterus annectens (assembly GCF_019279795.1). NCBI lineage: Eukaryota > Metazoa > Chordata > Ceratodontiformes > Protopteridae > Protopterus > Protopterus annectens. The sequence goes on from NC_056728.1 coordinate 1,843,385,095, forward strand.
GCCCTAGGTGTTTGGTTTATGTGTGTGTGTCTGCATGCACACAGCTCCACCATGTGGCTGCCATATATGGGAGGTTGTGGGACAGCCACAGACTGTACCTGCCAGGCTGTACAGATCATTGTCTCTGGGCATGGACACAATACCTGTGCCTGGCAGGGGTGCTACGGACAGTATCGGGTACCAAGCCTGACTGGGCACTATCATCAGAGGCAGAGGTATGTTGACTGGACCCATGTCCCTGCTGGGACTGGCCAGAGCCACGTGCACATGGTCTACTAGGACGGTCAATCAACAGGCCAGCCCCAGCATTGCTGGGGCTGGTACTGCCACTATGAGAGTGGCTGTGATCTGTGGGTCATCCGTGATGACTGCCAGCCACAGATGTTGCTGGCATATGTCCTTGTCAACGTCTCAACCATCCCGCATGGTCCTGGCTCATGGAAAACACATTGTGGAAGGCATCTAATGTCTCCCCCCAACGTCTATCAATGACCTCGGTGTAATTACGGATGGCACCGGCAAGGTCATGGATACTGTCATTGATAGCGGTGTTATGGGCCCTTTGCACCCATAGTCCCTGTCTGGTGTACCGGTCCATACGTGCCTGTGCCTGCATTACAGCCCAGAACATACCTGAGGTTGTAAGACCTGTGGGGGCATGTCTGTCAGGGGCATTATGACCAGCGGTGCTCCCACGAGAACCCCTGGACATCCGCCTATGTGGTACCATTCCAGGAATCTGGGTATGGCTGCTGTGAGGGGATGCATGTGCCATGGATACCACACTATCCTGGTCAATGCCAACTGTATGCTGTCCCTCGACTAAGGCCATTGGTGATGAAGGATGTATTGGCAGTATGAGTGTGCACATAGATGGGGTGGAAAGCTGTGTACTGTCGATTGTCAGACCAATAACAGACCCTGTCAAACCTGCCTGTGCCACAATACATGTATCATCATCTCCACTATTTGTGGCAGTGACTTCAGGTTCCCTGCTGCATTCATCCAACCCAACCTCAGCACCTATGAGAGGAAGACAGGAAACACACTTTACAATCTGTACATGATGTTATCACATATGCACACATGCACACATGCACACATGAACACATGCACACATGAACACATGAACACATGCACACATGCACACATGCACACATGAACACATGCACACATGCACACAAATACACTCCTCACTACAGCAGATACACACACACACCAGCAACCCAAAACATACTCAATAGTGGTTGAAGGTGGGTGACAGCATCACAAGGCAAACAGTCCCCTCACACGTGTCAGCATGCAGAATATGTGTTGCTCAAGACCATGCAGTGCGAGTGTAGACAGCCCTAGTTAATAACAGTATACATGGCTTTGATGCATGTGTGTAGTTGTTCAGTGATTGGCTACACCCTGGAACACAATGTGTACAAGGACACTACATTGCTGTGCAAGTATTATAAGCTCTGCAATGTCCTGTGCACCATCACTCACAGGTATAAATACCATGGCTGCATGTGTTATCTGTGTGTCACATAGATTTCCATGTCTGATTACAGTGCCTGTGTCTGTAGCAGATAATTGTGGGCACAGGTGTAGCACATGCATGCTATGTACACACATGGGATGAGTGGTGCATGTATATGTGTTGGAATACCAATGCTCAACATGGCCATTGTACAGTGGTTATGGTGAGTGTGGGACATTTTGCAGATATGTCAGTGCCAGCCATGACATGGCATGCTACACGACTGCAACATTAAACATCACACATACCCAATGTGTGTCATGTGACCTATACACCCAATAGCATTCCAGGACATATATGTATTGCTTTAGCCTACAATGGGACACCACAGTCATCAACAAGGAACTACGTCACAACGTATGCCATACTACTATGTCTGCCTAGCAATAACATACACATCTTTTGCTGGCCTCACAGCTAGGACAGAAACTACCATGACAGAAACAAATTCACACTAAGCTATCACACCTTTACAGACCTTGGACACATTCACTGTCACACTCATTCAACCTCACATAGCAGGTATTGCACTGAGTACATGTGTGTGTGCATCGTGTCATAGGTAGGTAATACGCTATTGGCCCTAGGGCCTAGATGAGCCTACCCATATGCTACCCTGGCCTTTGACACACATGTAATTTGATTTCACTTGCCCCTGTCAACCAGAACCACAGAGGTGATTCCCAGGGTGTATTACCTATCTCCCAAACAATCATCAGGGGTATTTATGACAACTGCTAATGAGGAGCCTTGTTTGCTATTGATAGGTGGTTTATTCCAGAGTATGGCATATCTCTGAGATAGGAACCTATCCCTCCAGCATGTGCTGTTTAGTGAACTGATGAGGTTTAGGGCCCTAGAGCGTGTAGCCCAGAGGGATTGTGATATGTTGACATGGTGGTTGTCCAACAGCTATAGGTGTGACATACCTCTGTATGTCCGGCAGAGGTCACCTCTGTGTGGGCGGTATGCACCACAGTCTAGCTGTGGTTTTGTGAGTCAGTCTGCATAGGGCATATGTTTGAGGCCAGTATTACTCTTTATGAGGTATGTCTGTGGCCTTTCCACTTGCTGTAGTTGTCATGTGAGGTACATACCACACAGGGCATTGTGATGAGTAGAGGGGAACACTGACCTATATTTCCCTAGATGACACAAATTTTGTGATGACATGTACCACGTAGACAGATTACAAGACTAGTGTGGCACTGTGATTATCAAAGGGGAGGCTACTGTCCACCTGTTTCGCATGTTCCCTTATCACACCTTCAGTGTTAGGTAGATTTCCAACTATGTGGTAGTTAATGGGTACAGTGTTTTGGAAAGGTGGGTGGCACTGCAGTATCGACACTGGTCTTCAGTCCATGCCTTGGTCACCATGCACCTGTTGCAGTACGTATGACCCTGTGTCTCTCTCTCTCTCTCTCTATCTATATATATATATATATATATATATATATATATATATATATACATATATATATATATATATATATATATATATGTATATATATATATATATATATATATATATATATATATATATATATATATATATATATATATATACACATACATCTAAACATCCATTGCTGTACATATAGATGTACATATAGGCACATATACAGTCCACCTTTCATGGTGGGGATATCAATTATGCAACAGTTGTGAGATATACAGTTATGTAATAATATTGCACAGTGTTGTGCAGAATGCATTTTGGTGTCCTCAGCCCATGTAGCTTTAGCAGGCCTCGCTAGCTGTAACACAGCAGATCTGACAAATCAGTCCCACAGCGTTTAACCACCACATGACATATACCAGCACTGTATGCTGTTTTCTATGCCACACACTACAACCTACATAGATATATGCACATAACAACCTTCAACAACATATATATGTCCACCCTTCACTAACAGTTGCAGTATGTCCCTTGTCCTATGCACATGTGCAGATATATATAGATACGTACTGCTGCCACATATGGATGATTCACAGTATGTAGAGTACTCTTCAAAAACATCTACTACATGCTGGCAAATACATATGTGTTACATACCTTACCTTTGTATTTCTCTGCTCCATCTGTTGTTACTGTTTTTTTTTTGTTTTTTTGTTTTTTGGGGTTTTCTCTGTCTGTTTCTGTTTCTGTCTCTTTTGTCTGTGTCTCTGTCTCTGTCTCTCTCTCGCTCTGTCTCTCTCTGTTCCTACAATGATATTATTGCATGTGTGGACAGCAGGTACAGCCTGCTTTTCTAGGTATCTGCACATGTGCATGTGATGGCCTCTGAACCAATTGGTGCCCACCATTTAGTAATTGCATGCAGCCTGCTGTGTGGTAATTGCAGTACTCACTGTGATTGCAGCCCACTGCTATAAAATGCTAGGTTAGGTAGGCATAGCCGTTTCAGCTTTCCAAGGTGGGGCCCATGCTTGTTTGCTCTGGACACCATTGTGTCAGTCAGAATGTTGGTATATGTCTCCCGATTTGTTTTGAAATTTCCTTGTATTTTTAAAAACTGCTGATATAGATGTGCTATTTCCCCCCAAAGTTATTAAAATATAATCTGCAAATAGTTGTAATTTAGAAGAGACATTAGAATTTAATTTAAAACCTTTAATTACTTTATCTTCTTTTATTAAATTGGCCCATGGTTCCATTATTAAGTGATAGGAGTGGGGATAAAGGACAGCCTTGTTTAGTTTCTTTTGTTATAGGAATTTTTTCTGAAATAGCAGTGCCAATTTTAATATAAGCTTGACTACCTTTATATAAATAGATGATGAGATTTATAAATTTTTTTGAGAATTTTAGCTCTTCCAAGAGTATAAATAAATAAATAATCCCAATTGACTGAATCTGAGGCATAATTTATGTCTAGACTTATTAATGTTAGTCTTTTGTTTACATTTTTGCAGATTCTATCAAAGTAATTATTCTTTTTATGTTATCATAGGTATTTCTGTTTACAATAAACCAGTTTGATCTTTATCCACTAGTGATGGGAGAAATTCCTTCAATCTATCTGTGTATATGGACATGAACATTTTATAATCAATGTTTAATAAAGAGATTGGCCTATTTGATGAACAGTAAGTAGGATCTTTATTCGATTTCATTATTGGAGATATAAAGGTATATTTCCATGAGGGTGGTGTGATAATATTATTTTGGGAGATATTAAGGACCTTGTGAAGTAAGTTTAATGCTGATTTTTGGAGAATTTTATATATTTCAGGAATAATACCATAATTTCTGGGTGTTTTGTTTATTTTAAGTTTCTTAATTTGATTTTGAAGGTTGGTAAAAGATATAGGTTTATCAATGCTTATAACTTGTTCTTTTGACTATTTGTTTTTAGTATATTTAGTTATGAAGGATTTTATCTCATATTTAGGGTCTATTATCTAAGATTTCTAATTAATATTAAAAAATAATTCTCTAAATTCTGTTAAGATGTTCTGTAAGTCAGAGACTATCTTTCTCTTTTTTGGAGAGAAAATCTCTTTAATATGATTAAGCTTATTAAGTCTTTTGTTTTCTTTTTGCTAATATATTTAAAGATCTAGCATTCATAGAAAAGTTCATAAATTTGAATTTTTCTAAGTTAATCATTGTTTTATGATTTAATATCTCCAAATATTTTTTCATGTGGTGATTTCTTTTTCTCTTTCTTTTTTATCTTTAACTCCTTCAATATTAAGTATTAATTTTTCTAATTTGCACTGTATCGCAAGCAAGTCTTTATCCCAAGATTTCTTTTTATTGTTGTACCACATGAGGATTTCCCCATACAAATAGGCTTTTAATGCATCCCATATGTAGACTTCAGAGACATCTTTAGTAGTATTTAGAGTAATAAAGTCTTGGATTTCTGATAGAAGAAATTCTTTAAAATCTTTTAGTTTTGTAATATACACGGGGATTCATTTAATCTGAACATTATGGGTTGTTTTAATTAGTAACTCAAAAGTTATAGAATTATGGTCTGATAAGGGGCATGAAATAGCTTTTATTTTTAACAATCTATTAGTTAATTCATTAGATATTAGAACTCTATCTATTTTAGAATTAGTTTTATGTCTATGTGAGTAGAATGTATAGGATAATGAGTCTGATTCAGCAAAGCTATTGATGTCTTTCAGAAGATATAATTCAATAAAATCTATTAAAAATGTAGCTGAAGTTAGACTTCTCATTTTACCATTAGCATTAGTGTCTGAGTCATTCAATATACAATTAAAATCCCCTGCTATTATTATATTACTTTTAGATAAGTTGACTATTTGATTTAGGTGTTGTTTTACTGTATTTATTCCAATACCTGGTATCCAATATATGTTTAAGAGAGTGAATATTTTCTTGTTGAATTCTATTATGACTGAGCAAAATATTCCTTTGTCATTATATACCTCTAATATGTTAGGGATGAGAATTGTTTTGCTCCATAATATGGCTACTCCTCTTTTCTTCTGATGGTGTTCTGAACTTGGTAGTACAGTAAAATGTCTGGTATTAGGTTTAGCTATATTATCAGTTATTAAGTGTGTTTGTTGTAGAAAAACTATATGTGATTTATATAATTTAAGATATTTGGATAAACTTCCCCTCTTACAAGGATTATTTAAACCATGAATATTAACTGAAATACCTTTTGGAAGAAACATTAATGATTATTTGTGTTATTAGAGTATAATCTTATCATTAATATTTTATATGAATATAACACAAAATATTTTTTTCATCTGATAGTAAAGGGTTGCTAGGAGACAGCCAATCAAATAATGATCAAACAATGAAACATTTAAACATAATGATGTAGTGAACATCTGTAGAAATTGAAACAAACCTCGATTACATAACTGTAAAGCAAAAAGTTTACCAACTCCCTTTCTGGAGTTAATAACTCCTAATTTGAGTAGCATAGACTACTCAAATTAACCACCAATCTAATAACAACAGTTAAACAGCTACTGTCAACATATGAAATGTTTCTGAATATGTTTGTATATATATATATATATATATATATATATATATATATATATAAAATGGAAATTCTCATCAATATTCATAAAACTGATCTATTATATGAAATTCAATTTAAAATATAATCATCTTATTATAGATTTTGTCTAAAATTATTCCAGCAACTATAATATGGGTTTTATATTTTGATTTGTAAAAACATCAGAATTAAACATTTCCATTAAACTATTCAAGTACTGTAAAAGCATTATTTCAATAGATAAAATGAGATCAATAACCTTTATAAATCAAAGAACATCAATTATTAGATAGTGACTGTAACTCAATAAAACAATAATCTTTGAGTGCCCAATTATAACTGATTGCTATCTTATAACAAAGAAAATGAATTTCAATTTAAAATAAACTATATTTTATACATCTCATTCAAGATATCTCTAACAAATCCAATATAATATATTACTTGTGTAAAAGTAATATACTGTAGTTTGACTTAACAAATATTATAGACTGAATGTACATGAAAGAGTTTGTACAAAAACAGAATTTTGATATCGAATTAGGTTATATAACTTATAACATTGCATATAACCTAGAGATAGTCCCCAGATAGGTAAAAGAAATGGTTTAAGTATGTGCAAATTCAAATTAAATAATACATATTACATATGGAAGCAGATTAATATAGGTCCAGATAACAGACTTTAAATGTATGCAACATCTGCACCACCTATGAAAAGCTTCTTAAACATTTAGCTTAATTAACCAAGCAAATGTGTTATATTCCACTATAAGAAAGCTAGATCACAAGTAGTAATATATGATATATGTATTATAATATATACTGCTTAGTGCTATAATCCCGTCTTGCTTTTATATTCAAATAAGCCCAGTAGATCAAACTAAGTGCTCCAATGATTATAATAATACATTTGCTGTTGCTTGACATAACATAGAACAAAACAGTCATTTACATTTAAAGAACATTTGTGGTAACTGCAAATGCTTGTATTAGATCCCTTTAACTATAACCATTTTAATGGACCTTAATAAAATTTAGTAAACCAATATAGAAAACATTCATATAATAATAATGGATTTTTTTTAAGAAATAGGACAAACTATACAGGATATTGGGCTACTGTATAAACTATATTTTAACTCTTATTAAGAAAAGTCTTTCTGACTTTATATTAGCATCACTAAAGTACCATAGTGAATACTGTGTAAAGCCCAGTTTTAGCAGTTGTTCTCAAAGAAAAACCTTGCTACAATATTTTAGATTAACAAGTTAAAATAAAAGATTTTCTAGAAAAGCATAATTTAGATTGTCACTATACCTATATCCTGTAAAACAAATGGTTGTTTCCGATGATGATAGTGATTAAACTCCATTACGTCTGTTTAAGTCCATTTGCGGTTATTATCCATGTTTCAGCATTCCATTCTAGTTGTGCAATGTTAAGTTAAGGTTCAAAGCTCATGATACAGCCTGTCACACAAAAATGGCAGTTGAAACATTGCAGCCAGCTCCAAATGGCTTGAGATACAACTCCATGAGCCCAAGATGATAAAAATAATATTCCGGAGCCAAAGTGGGAAACTGTAAGTAGAATTTAGATGACTTTTTTGTCTCAGTGAAGCTCAAGCAGTCCAGAGAACATGAAGAAAGCCCCCACAGCCATCCGAGCAACATATCATATAACTCAGTATGTCCCCATACAAATATTCGCATGGTTTAACTATTTAACCACAATTCCTATAAGCCAATCATCAAATGAGCCAGCACATCCCATTTCCATGAGAAACTCTAATACAATTAAATGTTAGAACAAGATATTAACAAAATATCTGGATCAAATTTCAAACCATACCAAAGCAATTATGAAACACCAGTCCGGCTGTATAATAAGCTAAAGCATAAACATCAAATACATATTTTCCAAACATCACTAGCCCACTTTTTCCCCCTTCTTTCTTTTAATTTTAATCCTATAATGAAAAGCACACATTTTCCAAATTACAAAAGGATACCAATAGCTCACCTGAGTATATGTCCATGGATCTAAAAAAAAAAAAAAAAAAAATATATATATATATATATATATATATATATATATATATATATATATATATATATATATATATATATATATATATATATACATGCTGAAGAGCTACAATAAACAGATGTGAGGCAAATAAATAAAAGAGCAGATGATTTTTCTTTTCTTCATTTTTTTTTCTTTTCTGCAGATTTCCAAGTGCCATTTTCTGCTAATCTTTTCAAGCTTGCATTTGCCCATTCAATTTCTTTTATTAAGAATTTTGTTTGTTTTGATAAATGAGAGAGCAGTATCCAAATCTTCAAATGTTTTAATGCCATCCTGTAAAACGATTTTTAGTCTCACCGGAAACAGCAATTAGGTTTTTATTTGACATTTTTTGAGTTCCTTGATTAAGGGCAAACATTTTTTTCTTTCTGCTACAACCAATGGTGAGTAATTGTCAAAATGAATAATGTTATGACTTATTTTAATAGAATCTTTTGCCGTGCTGTTTATAGGACCATTTCTTTGTCATGAGATGAAAAAAATCTCACTATCACAGATTTAGAAGAATTATTTATACTTGTTTTAGATGAAACTAAGGATCTGTGCACCCTTTCAATGCCATAAGATAAGGCTTCAGGAAGATCCAGGACTCATGCAGCCAGGAGGTCAGACATTTTGGCAGATTATTGCTTTCTATGTTATCAGGTAATCCAAAAATCCTAATGTTATTTCTGCGTGACCGGTTCTCTAAGTTATCCACTTTAGATTGAAGTAGTGTGCTTTGTTTTAATAAAAATTCTGTTATTTTCTTCTTCTTGTAAGCTGCTGTCCATATCATTAAGAGATTGTTCAATCCCAGAGATTTGTGTTTTCTGATGTTGTAGGTCTTCATGTATAATTTCCATTTGTTTTGTGCATTTCTCTTTGAAGTTATCAAGTTTTAAGTCCATTTTGTCAATTTTCACTGACAAGTCCTGGATATTGATGAGAAGAGTGTGCAGTCCCTTCTTGAGGGATGCTTCTTGGTGATTAGTTTTAGAAGAACTCATTCTGGAGGTCAGTGAAGAGAAAATATATCCAGTGTATTTTTGACAGGAAGGCATCTGAGTTTCTTCAAAATTTTTATATCTAAAGATTGTTTAGGAGAATCTATTAGTGAAGAAAAAACCTTTCTAGGATAGATTCTGCCAAAAAATTCCTGTCATAAATAAATTGAACTGACATAGCTGAAGAGAGCTGCTGCTATTCAGAGCACATCTTGGCCACACCCCCAATGAGCCTTTTTTATGCAGCATATTATCTGCTGCATTTCAAAGAAGATGTCTGCAGAGAGATAACTGAGGCATGTCTGAGCACCCAGGTGGAAATATCAAGAGACCCTGCACCTACCTCATGTGTATGTTGCACATGAAGGGAGGATGACAGTATGCCAGAAGATTTTGCAATGACTGACATGTAGAATACTGTTATTAGGGAGCTTCACAGATAAACTGGGATCTACAGTACAGGCTTCCAGGTCAACCATTGCTATGATGCCTTGCACTGGGGGCTATCAGAGGAACTTTAAGATTGGAAGAGAGAGTTTTTATGTGCTGTACCTGAAGCCTGCAGTCAATGAGATGTTCTGCTACTTCACACCTTCTCACCATAAGTATAGACTTAATATTGCAAGTATTCTGTAACAGGTTTTTTTTTCAGTGATGTACTGAAATGAGTGGTTTCCACATTTAAAACCAAGAAAACATGTACCTTACCACATTTGTACAATAACAGGTGCAACACCAGAGTGAGTGCACGACTAAAGTTGATAAGTTGGCTTAGTAAATAACTATGTATGTGAGTGAACCTGACATGTTAATGACTATCATCAACAAAAAACAGAATTGGAAATGCAAACAAAACTTTAATATATAGCAAAGCTTTGGGGTAGAACCCTTCTTCATTGCAATATAAAAAACTTCAAGTAACATTTATTTTTAAAGTAATTCAAACAAAATCACATGCGGCACACCAACAATTGCAATCGATTGACAATTATTCAGTTAAAACAATTAAAAGCCACATTACATAGGCATTCTATGTAAAATATACAGTTAAAACATAAAAATAAGCAAGACAGTATAAAAATAATTATTATCATTATATATGTATTGCATCTGTCAAAACTGGTTTAATGCTTACTGTAGCATTACTACCTCATGGTGCATGGTCAGCCTGCAAACAAACTATCCAGCTAAATTGTCTAGACTCTAAGATGTTATTTAACTCACCACTTCTAATATTTCTATATACTATATCTATCACCCTAAATAAAAATCCATGGTTTTGACCATATGCATGTATATGTTTAAATAGAGCATTAGTTGGAACATTTCTTCTGATCTCTCATCTGTGTTCAATGATACGTGCATACAGTGGTCTACTGAAATTTATCGAAATACCCAGATACTGACATTCTCAAAATCGACCAGAAAACATTGACTTTGCAAACAGTGATACTCTACTATGCATGTGCCACCCCCTCACACCCCTTACTAATTATACATAGTAACTCTTATTTCACACAAAGTTGAGGAAAGGGCATATTTCCCAATCCTGAGAACTATGTGGTCTTGCACACCTGTTGACTATCTGTGCAGTGAACCAAATTGTGTTGAATAAACAAATGTCGACCAAAGGGAGCTTCATTGACATTCAATTATACCATATTGACATAATGCTTAAGGTGTTTAACTCACAGCTACAAGGCACAGGGTTTGATTCTTATTTTTGATATTGCCTAGGCTTGTAAAAGGGTGCTGTCTAGAATAAACCTATTATAAATATATATATAGATTATGTATGTGAATGTATATATATATATATATATATATATATATATATATATATATATATATATAGTTTCACTTCATAATACTGAAATATCACAATATTGAAATTCAGAACACTGAAGCCAAAATCTTGAAAACTCAAAATACTGAAACTCAAAATACTGAAAACACACAGCATACATATACTGAGTTTAAACAAGATACATCATATTACTTTTCACCAAGTATAAGCAGTGCACTAAGTGCAATCTTGGAGTTGATATATTTAAGTAGCAGGGGTGTGAGGGGTGCTGTCCCCACATAGGGGTGCAGGGGGGGCTTGACCCCTGCTTATATTTGAAGGAATGTAATTAGTTTTTTTTTTGTTTACAGTTGGTATATGTATCTTATCTGTTTTCAGTATTTTGACTTTCAGGATTTTGAGTTTTTAGGATTTTGATTTTCAGCTTCCATATTATGAAGTTTTCTCATTGTTAGTGTTTTGATATTTCAGTATTATGAAGTGAAACCATATATATATATATATATATATATATATATATATATATATATATATATATGTATATATATATATATATATATATATATATATATATATATATATATATATATATGTTTCTATCTTATTGTTTTATAACACTTACAGTGGAGATAAAAAGTGGACACACCCCTGTTAAAATGCCAGGTTTTTGTGATATAAAAAATGAGACCACAATAAATAATTTCAAAACTTTTCACAACTTTAATGTGACTTGTAACCTCTACAATTCAATTGAAAAAAAAAACCTGTTAGGGGAAAATATAAAAAATAAAAAACGTACAATAAGCTGGTTGCATAAGCGTGCATACACTTAAACTAATACTTTATTGAAGCACCTTTTGATTTAATTACAGCAGTCAGTCTTCTTGGGTAGGAGTCTAGCAGCAAGGCACATCTTGACTTGGCAATATTTGCCCACTCTTCCTTGCAAAAGTGCTCCAAATCTGTCAGATTGTGAGGGCATCTCTTGTGCACAGCCCTCTTCAGGTCACCGCGCAGATTTTCTATTGGATTTAGGTTTGGGATCTAGCTAGGCCATTCCAAAATTTTAATTTTCTTTTGGTGAAGCCATTCTTTTGTTGATTTGGATGTATGCTTGGGGTCATTGTCATGCTGAAAGGTGAAATTCCTCTTCATCTTCAGCTTTCTAGTAGATGCCTGAAGGTTTTTGGCCAAAAGTGACTGGCATTTGGAACTGTTCAAAATTCCCTCCACCTTGACTAAAGCCCCAGTTCCGGCCAAAGAAAAGCAACCCCAAAGCATGATACTGCCACCATCATGCTTCACTGTGAGGATGGTATTCTTTTGGTGATGCAAAGTGTTGTTTTTGCACCAAATGTACCTTTTGGAATTGTGGCCAAAAAGTTCAACCCTGATCTCATCAGACCATAACACATTTTCCCACATGCTTTTTGGAGACTTGATGTATTGTTCTGCAAATTTTAGCCAGGCCTGGATGTTTTTCTGTATAAGAAAAGGCTTCCGTCTTGCAACCCTACCTCATAGTCCAGACATATGCAGAATACAGGAGACTGTTGTCACATGTAGTACATAACCAGTACTTGCCAGAAATTCCTGCAGCTCCTTCAATGTTGCTGTAGGTCTCTTGGCAGCCTCCCTGACCAGTTTTCATCTTGTCTTTTCATCAATTTTGGAGCAACATCCAGTTCTTTGCAACATCACTGTTATCCCATATTTTTTCCACTTTTTGATGACTGTCTTCACTGTGTTCCATGGTATATCCAATGCTGTGGATTTTTTTTTATACCCTTCTCCTGATTGATACCTTTCAACGATTAGATCCCTTTGATGCTTTGTAAGCTGTCTGTGAACCATGGCTTTTGCTGTAGCAGGCAACTGAGTAAATGTCAGGAAAATCCTATTAGGATAGCTGAACTTTAGTTGGGGTTAATCAGAGTCACTTTATTTGATGGCTGGTGTGTACCCAAGAAGACTGAATGCTGTAATTAAATCAAAAGGTGCTTCAGCAAAGTATTAGTTTAAGGGTGTGCACACTGATGCAACCAGCTTATTGTACGTTTATTAATTTTTAAATATTTTTCCCCTAATAGATTTGTTTGTTTTTCAATTGAATTGTACAGGTTATAGGCGACATTTAAGGTGGGAAAAGGTTTGAAATGATTTATTGTGGTCTCATTTTTTTATATCACAATAAGCTGGCATTTTAACAGAGGTGTGTACACTTTTTATATCCACTGTATATCAGTTAGACAATCAGTTGTCACAGTATGATGATCAGAATGAACTATTCAGCCTATGTAATGATGCACTAAATATTTGTTGCTGATTTGGCTTAATAAGTTAGGGCTCTGTGTCTGGTGTTGCAAAACCCTAGCACTATGGATTCAAATGCCAGCATGCATGGTGATTTACCTTTTCATGAAAATTATTTGGCAGATTTACTGATGCTGCATTGTTATTATTGAGATATAACAGTAGGTATAGTAATGTATATGTATTATGTATATTATATCTTCTTATACCCCTTTCTACCCCTTCTCCCTCTATCCCCACTGCTAACTTACCCTACCCACCCTCATCTACACATACTCCCCTAAGGTTACACTCATACCTTTTCCACATCTACTCCTACTATCCCCTCTATCACACCCTACCCTTCTCTACTTATACTATCCTACACCTTCACAAATATAATCTGCTACTATATTTCATGACCTCTATAATATTAATATGTTGATAATCATCTATTATGTAAATAATGCTGTATCTTTCTATTTTTTGGCTTTCCATATAATTTAAGCTTGAAAAAAAATGACTTTATTACATAGTCTGTTGAGTATTTTTTCTGATAAACTAATGTGTAGTTTTTCAAATTTTGTGCTTGAATGTTATGACTTTATTATGCATGTTAAGTTCTCATTCTGACAAACTAATGTGCTGTTTTTATATTTGTGCTTGAAAGTTATGACTTTATTATATCTGTCTAGATTTTCACTCTGTTAACCATATGGATCTGGAGCTTTTCTCCCCGGGCCTCTGCTGAAAATGGGCATCTCATGACCCAGCTAGACTTTCCCAGTAAATAAATGCCAAATAAATAAATAAAATGATTTTGGGATGAAAGATTTACAATATTAATAAAGCGTGCATAAAATATATTAGCATGTGAGCTCAGTGTAAGGAAGACTAGGTAAGGCTGACTAAAGGCTGACTTTCAATACACCTATATATGTACCTGAAGTATATAATGTGCAAATATCTTCCAGTAGTGTGTGTAACTGGCCGAGGGTGCATAGATTGAAAATGAGTCAGCATTATACAATTATACAAGGATCTGTTACATGACAAGAGTGTTAAGAAAAATCTAACTGTATGCTGAACTATATATATATATATATATATATATATATATATATATATATATATATATATATATATATATATATATATATATATATACATATGTGCACACACATATTTATTCACATGTACAGGTATTTTATATGTATAATCATTCTAGATATTTGTGATTATTGGATTTATCAAGTGTGCTCAGACAGACAACTAAAGCATTGACAAGCCTCTGCAAATAGAAACATCTACTGACTGAATGTGTTTGATTCATTAGGTATGTGTGTAGTCCTTGGTGGAGATTATCATAAACAGTGTGGATTCAAAACCTAATAAGACTGCCTGAGTTTCCCCATCTAATGACAATGATATGAATGATTGAATTCCATTCATTACCCTTTTTCCCATTTTTGCACCTAGGGTCAGGGTATCACTTCAAGAGTGACAATCATCTAGAGCCAATTTTTACACAGATGGGTGGGCTTTTTTTGGTTTCTTCTCTTCCACACTACACTCACTCCCTCACACCTGTATAGTTTATGTAGTGCCCAATCCACCCACCTGCAAGAAACCCACACAAACACAGGGAGGATGTGCAGTCTCCAAAAAGAAGGCACCCCAGCTGATTACTGAATCAGGGAACTTTTTGCTGTGAGGCAGCAGCACTATCTACTGTGCCCCTGTGCCACCCTTGACTGACTGAATTGATGTTATGTATTTTTCTGAAATGTGATAGCATGCTGGGTAGAGTAAGCTTGTATACATTTTTGGCAAGTAGATAAAATGTTACTCAGTTAGATAATGACATAAGTCCAATGTCATACACCAGTGAATGTTACGTATGTAACACTCCATCTTCCAGGAAAAGTACATGTAGGCCACAGTTATGTCAGCAATCCACCAGAGTCCACTATACTCTAATGATATTACAGGACCATACACTCCATATATATACCGCTCTATGGAGATATGTACATGTATATATATATATATATATATATATATATATATATATATATATATATATATATATATGGATTCATCTCAGCATACTGAAAACCCACAATCTCGAATCCCATAAGACTGACACCCAAAATCCTGAAAACTCAAAATCCTGAATCCCAAAAGACTGAAAACACACAGGATATAAACACTGACTATATTCCAGTACAAGGACACAGAGAAACAAAGACAAGACAAAGCATATTACTTTCCACCAAGTATGACCAGGGTCAAGCCCCCCTGCACCCCCCATGTGGGGAGCTGCGCACCCCACACCCCCTGCTACTTAAATATATCAACTCCGAGATTGCACTTCACTACACTAACATGAGTTATGTTGTAGTATAGCAAGTTAGAAGGGAACATTACTAAGGTTACAACAGGCAGTCATGAAACATGTAATGGTATGTTTGCCATTTTTTTCTGTGGAGTGCGATCTTGGAATTGATATATTTAAGTAGCAGGGGGTGTGGTGGGTGCAGTGGAGCTTGCCCCCCTGCTCATACTTGTTGGAAAGTAATATACTTTGTCTTGTCTATAGTCAGTGTTTGTATCCTGTGTGCTTTCAGTCTTTTGGGTTTCAGGATTTTGAATTTTCAGGATTTTCTGTGTCAGTCTTGTGGGGAAATGGATTGTTTGGACCATGTGTTCATTTTCCCTATATAAAATGCATTACAGGCTATGCATTGGGCAAAATAGACTAAGTTATGACTTTTGCAATCAGCATAAAACTTCAAATCTATTACATATCACGTAACTGGATGATCAGTTGTCATTGTGGTCCAGATAAGTTTGCATGCACTACACATTCGACATGGGAAGGTACCAATATGATCAAAAGTTCTACTGTTACAATTAATTTGTTGCTTATAACATAACTGACGCTTATGTGACTTGTTGTCTTTGAAAGTAAATTTAGGTACCATACCCAAAACATCTTTTAGACCCTGATCTGCCATAAGAATTGTCCAATCTTTTTGTATGATATCACATACAATACTGATGTTACTAGAGTATGTTAGCAATATTCTAGGATCCTTAGCCATTCTTTGAGAGTTAGCATCATCAGTAGAACTATTATCCAAGAAATAAGGGTTTGCTGTACTATCTCTCAGTGTGCATACCTCCTTAATGGATTCATCAGTCTCAGTATTTGAGTACCCTCTATTCAAAAAATCAGTAGTCATATTTTGAAAAACCACTTCAAGTTTCTCATCATTGTGTAGTCTCATAGCCCTAAGAAAGTAGCCTTTAAGAACATTGCTTGGAACACGTCTAGGGTGCATGCTAGATTTATATAGCAGATTGTTCCTTTTTCATGGCTTCTTATATATGGAATGTACATTTCGCCTGACATTTTCCTATTCACATTCACATCTAGGAAGTCAATGCTAGTATCAGTCCACTTATAATAAACTTAAGGAATGTAGTAGTGATGTGCAAGAATTCTATAAACTGAAGAAACTTTTCTAATGACCCAGTTCAAGCAATAAAGATCTCATTAACAAAACATCTATAAAAAATTAATATCTTCTACAAAAGGATTATCCTTAAACACCTTCTCTAACTCCCATTGTACTGAAACCATGTTGGCATAGCTGTTAGCCCAAACTGTGCCCATAGTTATGCTAACCTTTTGTAGATAGAAATCCCTCTGAAAAATAAAAACATTATTCTCCAAGATTATTTCAAGTAACATACAAATTATTGATATCTTATTATTAGAAAAGTCGCTCTGATTCGATAAAAATAATTTAATATTCTCAACACCTTCATCATTTGATATGACCATAAAAAGAGAGACCACATCTAAGGTCACAAAGTTAAAGTCACTGTGTCTGTCTTTGCCAACCTCTATGAACCACTTAAATAAATAATTTAAGAAAAGTTTAGTATCTTTCAAAATGGTCTTAATATTATCCAGGATTGGTCTTAAAGTTTTCTCCACAAAAATGGACAGTGGCATTCACGGCTCGATACTGTAGGTTGCATTGGAGGTTTATATAAATCCTTGTGAACCTTGGGTAAACCATACATAAAAGGGATCAACGGATGTTCAACTGTGAAATAATTAATTTTCTTCAGTACATTTTGTTTTTGAGCTCTTATCGACCTTTACTCGGGATATCTTTTTACTGATGAAACCTAGTGATATAGGTATAAAAGTGACTTGACTATAGGATGTTCACCCTTGATGCTGCATTCTGAAATGTGCATAGTTTGTGTTATACTAATTGTTGACCATATCAGCTGTAATTTATTAACCTGTAGCTAAGAGTTAATTGTAAAGCTCAGATGTTGTACCTATTCCTAAGGACAGATAGGGTTTAATGCTAGTTGGATGCAACAGGCATGACTGCTAGATATACTATGTTACACTGTTGTACACTTTTGTATCTTGTTTTGTTGGACTGTAAACGTTTGTTCACTAATTAGAGCTTTTGCATACACAAGGACCTCTGAACTCACCTTTTGGCAGTGATGCATAAATGTCTGCAAAAGATATTTTGGAGGCCTGACCTGGTAACAAGAATTGTTTGGCCCCATCTTTTTTTTTTCAATTTAAACTGAATTCTGCAAAGTAATACGTTTACCATAACCACATCGAGAATCCGAGTTAATTAAACCTCTCTTATCCCTTTCAGCCATCTCTACTCCTTCTCTGCTGACCCTGACCACACCAGTCCCAGCTAATACACTGCATAGGAACTATCACTGTCTAGCAACTATCACCCAAGCCTGAATTCTATCCTTGAAAGGACTGAGAGTGTGTAGTCAAAGTAGATATATATGTGCAATCCAATAATCTTAACATAAGCTAAGACTTGCAGCTTGTAGAATCAAACCATAGGGACAGCTGAATGTCTATTAACACTTACCTGAAATTGGTAGATGTATTGGTGCATTCTCTGTAGTAGAGGACATGGCTCCATAGAACCCCTGAGAACACCTATACCACTGGTATGTACTACAGCCCATAATAATGGGCAATCATTTTAGCAGTTTTTTTGTAGTCCAAAATAATTGCCAATACATAACTTGTCATCACCCTCATCCCCACATAAACAGTACTAACTATTTGCTTTGCTTTCTTTTTCAGATTTCTCCCACCTCCTTTTTTCCCTTACTATAGTATCTTGCTGCTAACATTCTAAATGCTTAACCAGACATGTAAATCTCTACTTACTCTTCCTGGGCTTTTCTACTGCTCCCTGTTGTTCTTCTTTCCCCTTTTTAGCTTCTATTTCACGCTGTTCAACTCATAGAGTTATATCTGGAAACCTTCTTACATTTGCCATAGCCAAGGCTTACTGATTGCTTTTCCCAACACTGCTACTTTGCTGATTGAGTGATTGGGCCCCTCTCTGTTCAGCCTCTCTATACTTGGGCTCACTCCACTCCCCCTACACTACCGCCAATTCCCACTCAGCCCTCCTACTCTACATTTAAATTATCCCAACTCCACCCCTACACTTCCAACCTAACTCTACATTACAACTATCAGAATATAACCCAATCACTATCACTGTTACCCTACAATTAGCATTTCTGACTAATTTGCTTAAAGTGCTGTACCTTGCTTGCCCTTTAGAATTTATGCTGTGGTAACTAGAACTATTCTTGTCCAGTAACATTTGACAGTGCAAAGTAATATTTTCAGGAAACTCTTACATATTACAAAAAATGTCTCTGACTCAAACCCTATTAGTGTGCCTCCTTAGTATATTAGCACTTTTTACCAACTACCATTCCTCCCAAGTAAATATGATTAACACTCCTACAAACCCATATTCATTGCACCAGCTGTTACCAAGTCTGTCAATCACCACAGCACCCACACTATACCAGCAAACCTTCTTAGATTTTGTCAGTTACAGGTATCTTAAATCTAAGTATGTTACCATATGAAAGCCACTAAACCTGGAGCACAAATACATTGTCTACATACTTTCTTTCATAAAATTTCCACCCAATAATCAGTACAGACATTTAACTAAACCCTGGCCCTATACAACAGCAAAACATTCATGCTAACAGCACAGTATTACATTATCCATTCCCTTTTCCTCCTCTAGCCCCCTATTCCAGCCTTCTCTTCTTAAATGCCAATATTAGAAGTATATGTAATAAAATCCAAGAAATACATGCTTGTATTGTGACATATTCCCAGATATAATCATAGCTATGGAAACATGGCTAAAAAGGACATAAATGACAATAAAATTACCCCACCTGGTTTCAGTATAATTAAGCTTGACAAAAAAAAAACAGGCAGGTGGCATAGCCATCATCTATAACAATTCCCTACTTATAACTGCATATGTCAAGGATATACCATATTTTAATAATGTGGAACTGCTCATATCACATCTCAAAATCAATAATAGGAAAATTTATAAATATAAATTTATTTAGCAGCTATATATATCCTACCAAGTAAAAACATTACCACTGTGGAAAATATCCTAAACTGGATATCCCAGCATATACAACATGAGACAATAATACCAGGAGACTTAAATATACACTGGCAAATTTTTAATAGCAACACCCCATCTAATTTTATAATTCTGTATGGGTTTATGCAGTAAATTACATCAGTTACTAGAGTCCACAAAAAGTACCAGTAAGCAATCAACCTTAGACTGGATTCCCAACAAAATTTGGCTAGCCAGTAGCCTTCCAGACAGCATAATTGACCAACAACCTACTTACGCTCTTAGAAGTTACAATATCCAAGATAAGCATATAATTTACAACCAAGTTCGTAACTCAAAAAAAAACTTTGACCAACACACTTTTATCCAATCCTTAAGAGAATATAACTGGAAAATAGTAATAACTATGCCCGTAGACTGTGCTGTTTAACGCTTCAATGAGATATTTCTAAAAATTTTCAATAACTTTGCCCCAGAATGTACTAAAAGGGTCAAATTCAACCCTGCACCATGACTAGCTAAAGAAACTAAGAAATTGATGCTACAGCATGACAAAGCCTGAAAAGTGTGGCTCAAAAATAGAACTCAAAATACATTTCAACTTTTCAGGCAACTAAGGAATAGAACAAAATACCAAGCAAACATATTATAACATCCTCCAAAATAAGCATCAGAACAATCCAAGACTCTTCTGGACATCCATAAACAAACTTTTTGCATCCAGGCCAAATTACGACCTCAACCCCACATCCAACAATATTACTGATTCAATTCCCACACAGTTTAACAACTATTTTATACAGACCATATTGTCCCTCACAAATATTATACTTCCACTATCCTCTCAATGCCAGAAGCTTCTGCTAAATATCCTCACCCAAACTTTAGTCCATTACCTACTTCCACCATTAAAAAACTCATACATAAGCTAAAACCAACCACACTAGCTGCTGACCAACTCCCCTTAGACTATTTAAAAATGGTTGCAGATGTAACTGCGTTTCTAGTCTCTATATTGATAAATAGGTCTATATCCAAAAAAAAATGTTCCTTTCATCTGGAAAAACTCTATTATTATACATTTACACAAAGGTGGCACATCTACAGAGTTTAATAACTACATGCTCCTTTGTAATCCTCTCCCCCCATCACAAATACTTGAAAATGTATTCATGCACAGCTTCTACATCACCTGAATTCAATTAATCTGTTCTCAGAAACACAGCATGGTTTCAGATCCCACCACAGCACAACCACTGCCCTGCTTTACTTCACCAACACTATATGCCAGTATAGGAACAATGGTAACCAAATATCAGCTGTGTTACTAGACTCATCTCAAGCTTTTGACACAGTATCACACCAACGTTTACTTGCTGAACTCTCTAATATAGTTATCCCTCAGTCCTCCCTTAAATGGTTCCTTAGTTATCTGTGTGGAAGGCAACAAGTAGTCAAATGGAAACAGGACCTCTCTTCCAGTTACCATAGGTGTCCCCCAGGGCTCTGTACTAGGACCCCTAATTTTGAATATTTTATAAACAAGCTTCACATTGTCATACACCAAGCAATTATAGTGCCATATGCAGATGATTTTACTTTAATATGTAGAGCCCCCACAATACTCGGACTGCAAGAAACCACACAAATTTCTTTCTTTTCAATTGAAACCTGGCTGAAAAATTCAAACCTACTCCTTAATCCAAATAAAACAAAACTGATGCTCTTCACCCCAAAACAGTATCTCCATCAAAAACAATCTTTGCTGTTTTCATCTGCAAATAATATTAAAACTAGGTAGTACCATAGAGTAAATTACTGGGCATTATTATAGATGACAGTCTTAAATGTGATCAACATATTCTTCAAACAGTTAAAAAGACTCATCAGAAACTTGGCTCTTTTTACAGGGTGTGAGGTTGCCAGCCCAGCTAGCTGGAATTTTCAAAATAATTCTATGTCGTTTGTGAATATTAGTATGATCCATATGCTTGTCTTACAAATGTAAGAGAACTCTATGTTATGTGGATATTTAACTACTGGTGCAGAACTGCATGTCATGTACTGAGCTTCAAGAATGTAACCGCAATGTACCCTATGGGAAAAGAACAGAAATGTGTATAAACTATATGCCTGTGCAAATGTATGTTTTCATAGTAGAAGTTGGAACATACAGAGTTAACTTGCAAAAACAACTTTCATGTGGTGGTTGGATTGTTGGACTGCTTATATTCTCTACATTGGATTTTACATTTTCAACCTTTACCTGTGAGCTCTATCTGTTTTTTACTGTTTCATTTTGCTTGTGTGAGCTCTCAGGATATGGCAGAAGGGGCTGACATAGAACTTGGATACACTGCTAATAATGAACTGCAGCATGTTGGATTAAATGGGAATCAGTTTCTGCATTTGTTGCATGTGAGCAAGAATCCCTTGCTTCACATTCCTAGTGATGGTTTGGACAATGACTGCACGAATGACAGTGAACAAGTGGGCTATTTTTCTGCTACTTTTAAACAGTTTGAAACTAAATTATAAATTTAAAAGGCTGCATTGGCAACATTTGCATTTTGAAGCTGCTTTATTTCATAAAGTGGTGCTTCGTGGCCTGCAAGTTTTGACTATGCCTACATATGAAGCAACTTATCCTGAGCTGCTAAGGAGATGGCAGTCACTGAATATTAACTTGAGATTTGATTATATGCACTTGTTATTTGAGTTCTTTAAGCCAGAAGAAGAGACTTTGTTAGCAGAGATTAAAGCTCTACAGAATGACCTGTTAATTAAGTTTACTGCTGATGTGTTTAAGAATCAATTAGATGAGCTTTATGATAATATTTCTGCTTATGAGCAAAGACTGCATTTAGCTAAAAAGAAGAAATTACAATGTGATCTGCTTGATTTTTCTAAAGACCATGTGTTTTAATGGCCTAAACTAAGGAGAGACATGCCCCCTGAGAGTGCAGCAAGGAGAGAATGTGATTCTAACAACAGCCAGAAGGGAACTGAAACATTTGTTACAGAAACTGCTACTCATGATAAGATACTTTTACCTCAGAATGCTACTTCTTCTGCAACGTTGTTGCTTTCAACAAATACAGCTTCTTTTAAGCCATAGTCTCTGAGACCAAAAGAAAGGAGAGAGCTACAGATTAATGCTGTTTCTGTGGATAACAGTAGTTTATGTGGAGTTCAAGCTGAATCTAGTAATGTGATGGGAGCTACTGCCAGTACTTCTACATCATGTGCTGTATCTCTGCCATCAGCATTTACGGGCCAGAGAAATTTTTTTCTAATGAATTCTCTACCTATCAGAGAGAGAGAGACAGAAGAGAGGCAGATCCAGAAGTCGCTCATTGAAGAATCCTTACCAGAGACTAACGCAGAGCCAGGTAGATTTCAAGAGATGGAACATAGTAACTTAGTCTTTAATTTGTCATCTTGTGACTTAACCTCTGAACAAGTGAACATTTTGAATAAAGGTTTGTCGTTTATTCCAGCCATAAAACCAGATCTTATTGATACTATTATAGACTTGAAAATGTTTGCTAGAAATACTTCATTAACAGTGCTTAATCCTGAACAGGACAGGAATTATGTGCCAGAGTTTAAGAAAACTTGTTCCTTCATACCTGACATACACCCTGCACTGAATACTTTTTTAACTTTTTGTGAGAATAAACTACAGCAGACTTTGTCCTATGATTTTAAATGTTCATGTTATAACTTGACATATGATGAGAATTTAGCTCTTAAAGCTTTATGAGAATGTGATTCACTGGAAATAAGACCTGCAGACAAAGGTGGTGGCATCGTTGTTTTAGATTGTATAGATTATGTTAGACATATGCATGCTATGGCTAATGATGAATCCGCATATTTAAAGATATATAAGTACCAAGTTAATGGTATAATGAGGAAAGTTGAATTTTATATTTCAACACAAACCAAAAAGAATCACTGTTCCAGTGTTCACCAAAACACCAAAAATACAGAACAGATGGAAGAGGCACAAATCCGTAATCCACACAAATTCCTTTATTAAAACGACTCTTCAGTCCAATAAAACGCAGAAACATTAAGTTTGACTATACAGTCCACTAACGCAATTTCACCAGCACTGCATTTTCATTTAAACCACTTCATCAGATGGAGACAAATGCATACCTACACAAAAAACACTCCTTATATATTCATCAAAATAATTAAACAATTATCCTGAATGCTGTCTCTGTCAAGCTATTATGTTAATTAAAGGGAACAAGATACTTAAACATTTAAAGGGGTAAGACATAATGCATACAACACATACATTAAAATATATTGTAATGGATTCCCCTCACACTGACCTGATACATTAATGGATTAATAAATTAATATTATTATCAAAATTTAATAAAAACTTTATAAAAATTTATAATAACTTAATCTAATAAAACAAACTAAATTCTTTAATACAACCAGCAAAAGCATTACAGCTTGTGGTATCCTATAGACCAACACTTTAATGTAAACTGATTTTAATACAATCTATTGCAATATATTTTAATGTATGTGTTTAGAGATATTTAAGCTCTTAGAGTACTTGCATATGTATTTGGTGACACTGTACAGGCCACTCTTAAATAGCTTTGCAAGTCTTGGTCATGCTTTAACATTTGGATAATAGTACATTATACAGCAGAAGTGGTCACCCTTTGGTAAGGGTCTTATAGTAGCTAATAAGTAAGGGTGGTTGGTGGCAGTGATATCTACCTTATAGTCTGGGCAGAAGGGGGCATAGCTAGTAAACCTGTACCAGCCTTCCCCAGGAGTGTCCATGGGCCAGATTCACGAAGGCTTGCATGGAGTCTAAGAGTAGAGTAAGACTCTATGCAGCCAACATGTCCGCCGAGCGATCTAGGAACAGCCGGTAGGGGTGTGCAACAGAGCTCTCAAAACTAGTCCTACACTGACAGGGCTTGGATATGCAAATTACCTCAATTGCAGGAGAAAGCTATGCAAATGAGGTAAATTTGTGATCCAGGAAACCCGAACCTGTCCGCGTAGGAGTAGTGTTATTTGCAGAAATGTACTCAGTTGACAACTGAGTATGGTTCTGCAAATAGCAAAACAGAGCCGTGATAGCTCCAAAAAAAGGATGCATTTACAGGAGGAAGCATGCCAATGGCCAAAAATATGGCCATTGCCAATGTGAAGTGATGCAAAATAAAAATAAAATAACTTTTTTTTTCATCCCGATCTCCGGGGTTTAAGCATAGCACAGCGCCGCACAAACACGCTGTGCCCTAAAAAACAGAAAATAAATAATTAAGATCCACAAATGTGGATTTTATTGCTGATATGAATTTACAATGCAAGTGAATGGAAGGCTGAAGACAACATGGCCACCGAGTAGAGGTTGCTAAGGGGGAAGCTCAGTCTCAGAGATGTAACCAAGCATTATTAGGCAATCCTATGCAAATGAGGGTTAGGATAGTGAATTGCAAGTTTACATAGCAAATGAGCACAGTCAGTAGAGTGTAGGAGTAGGATAAGGGGAGTAACAGAGTAGAAGACAGGTGACATCATGAGGGGGGCATGTATGAAAGAAGTGAAGCTCATTGGAGTTGAGTGGCATGTGTCAGGTGACATTTACATATCATTGAAAGAGGTGTGTCAACAGGTAGACTAGGTAAAGTAAAGAAATTGAAGGTGTATGCCGTGGATAACACCAAAGTTTCTTGCTAAGCGTGCATGCGCACGTGTGTGCGCCAGTAAACCCGAGTAAGACAGTGTGCGTGTGTGTTAGCGTGTGTGCGTGTTTGTAAGCCAGAGTAAGCATATGTAAGGCTGTGTAAACAGTTGTAAGCGTGGTTGTGCCGGTGTGCATGTGTTTTAACAAAAATAAGCAAGTTTTAGTCCGTGTAAGCATGTGTGCACACGTGTGAGCTGGTGTGTGCGTGTTTGCGCTTGTGTGCGAGGCACTGCTCCCTGAGGAAACAGAAAGGGAAAAGGAAGCACACTAAATAGTAGGAATTTACCAGGGAGTACTAGCAGAGTTAGCAGGTGAAAACAATCAGAATCAGGCAATTACAAAGGCAGTACACTAGCCCAGCCCAGCACTTAAAACTCTGCAAACAACAGTCCATTATGTTTCTCTCAAGAGACACTGCAACACTGCAGTAAGCTAATAGAAGTGAAAACTGAAAAAAGCTTTACTGAGACAAAAAATGTTAGGGGCTGCCATTGCTGTTATAAGGCGACATATGCAACATGCTGAAGGTGGTGATAATGCGAATACTGCTGGACAACCCACAGTGAGGAGACGGAGAAGTGTGTACAGGCCCTGGGTAACCTACCAGGGGCTACATGAGCTGGAGATAGTGGAGCGCTATAAAGTGGACAGAGACCTCTTGCAGCAAATTGTTGAGCTGTGCAGGCCATGCCTCACACACAGAACCAACAGAGGGGAACACATTCCAGTGGAAACCAAGGTATGTGCTGGCCTAAGAATATTAGCAACAGGTACCTTCCAGAGACCAACTGGTGACATGATGGGGATATCACAGGCATCAGCATCCAGGGTACTGCACCAGTTCCTGGATGCTATGTCAGCACATGTCAGTGATCATGTATATTTCCCCAATTTCCATGAGGAATTGGCCAGCAATATGTGTCTCTTCCAGCAAATAGCGGAATACCCTGAGGTAATGGGTGCAATAGACTGCATGCACATACGCATCAAAGCACCAGCCAGTGAGCAGGGTAGGGTCTACTTCAACCGCAAGGGCTTCCCCTCCATCAACTGCCAGGTCATGTGTGATGCCCGGGGCATAATACTGAATTTGTGTGCTGGCTGCCCTGGAAGCTACCATGATTCCCATATCTGGCATCTGACATAGCTGTACCAGACATTTGCCAATGGGGACATCCCACATGGTCACCTAGTGGGGGATGCTGGCTATGTACTGGAGCCATGCACACATCAGAAATGCATGCATGCAGAAATGCACACACACCTGAACAGGAACGCCATAATGAGGCACACGCACAAACACAAAATGTAATCAAGCGTGGGTTTGGGCTGCTCAAGTCACGGTTCCAGTGCCTGGACACATCTGGTGGAGCCTTGCAGTACTCACCAACTACATGTACCCAAATTGTCATGGTATGTGCTATGCTACATAATATGATCCTGTGAAAACAGCTGCAGCAGGACCAGCACAGACCTGGGCCAAACAGCCCCCCACCATTGCCAAGGCCATCACAGGCAGAGCGTGACTCGGAGGAGGAACAACCTGAGCCTGCCCCAGTAGGCAGAAGGAGGCATGCCCGGTATGCTTTGGTCTTGGCAAAGAGGCAACGTAGAGCACATACACTGGCTCAGTAGGAACCCTGGAAATTATACCTCTCTCTGACTTGCACATATAGTAAAAGGGATGCCTAAGTTGAAACCACCTGCTTCCAAACATGTATAGGGAGTGTAGTATGTGTATCCGACATAGCCAGCCCTGCAGCACCACCTGAGGCATGATTACCATGTGTTAAGCAATATAAAGCAGTGCTAAACAGCATTTACCACCATGTAGTATATGTAAAGAAAATTGCACACACCAACTAGCACAACTGTGATCAATGTTGAGTAATATTGGGCAACGTCCAGCAATGTTGGTTAATACTGAGCAATGTTGGACAAGCTGGGTCTAAGTATATGAAGGTCTCTCCAAACACTATTATATTGGGTGACTTCAACTACCCAAACATTGACTGGGAGCAGTACTCAAGCCCCAACACTCTAGCCCAAAGGTTCCTAGAATTTATAAACTCAAATGCTATGGAACAACTAGTCACCACCCCCACAAGAGGGGATAACATACTGGACCTGGTCATCACCAACATGGGGACTCTATGCTCCATACTAGAGGTATTCTCCTCATTGGTAAGATCGGACCATAAATCAATTCCACTGGATATCCACATCCCTATCCCACCCACAGCCCAGAAAACCACAGTGAAAAACTTCTCAAAAGCTAATGTCACACTTCTCAAAACCGAGGTGGAATCTTTCAAGGCCCCCGGGCCAGTGGAAAGTATGGCTCAAACTGCAGAATCCTTTATAAATACATTCTATGGACGCCTTCAGGAATGCATGGATCATGCTATCCCAAACAAAACCAAGACCCAATCATCCAAAGGCAGGCTTCCTGCCTGGTGGACCCCAGCCATAAATAAGCTGTGAAACAGAAGGAGGATGCTACTACATGATGGAGCAAAATCCCTAAACGGGAACGCATCTATGATCAGTACTAGCAAAAAACTACGATCTCTCATAAAATCATCCAAGGCCAGCTTCGAGAGAAAAATTGTGCAGGACACTAAAGATAATCACAAGGCCTTCTTTAGTTATGTTAAGAACCTGGGTAACAACTCCCAGATATGCTCAGAGTTGGTCCAAAATGACAAAAAATACACTGAACCCACAGACATTGCCAACATCCTGGCAGACAGGTTCAGTGCAAACTTCTCCCCCCTTCCCCCCTAAAGAGCAAATATCTATCCCAGCAGAGTGCTGCCTCCCTGACATATCAGATGCTCAGGTGAGAGCCGCCCTCTCCAAAGCAAAAAACACAGCATCAATGGGACCAGATGGTGTCCCGGGCTGCGTTCTACATGAACTCGAAGAAGAACTAAACCCCCTCATAAAGCTGCTGTTCAATCTCAGCCTTACCACAGGATATGTACACAAAGAATGGCGTACAGCAACAGTGGTTCCACTCCACAAAGGTGTTGCCTCTACAGACCCTGGAAACTATCGCCCCATAAGCCTGACTAGCCCGGTCTGCAAAGCTATGGTGAGGATCATCATGGAACTCATAAACAAAGACATTGGGGATCTACAGACACTGGATCCTACCCAATTTGGGTTTGTTAAGGGCAGATCCTGCCTCTTAAACCTGGTCAGTTTCTTTGAAACAGTCACCAAGGCTATTGATGAGGGGAAGGTAGTCCACACAGCCTACCTGGACCTTGCAAAAGCCTTCAACACAATACCCACTCGGGCATCATAGATAAGCTCTCCAGCTTAAATATAAACTCCTATGTCATAAGATGGGCTGCAAACTGGCTCAAGGACAGAACCAACATAGTCAGAATTGCTGGAGCCATGTCAGACTCTAAACCAGTTACAAGTGGCATCCCACAAGGCTCAGTCCTGGGACCTCTCGTGTTCGGCATATATTTTTCGGAGGTTCGGGCTAACACGGGAGGACTGTGGCTGACCAGGTTTGCAGATGACTGCATATGTGCACCATAATTGACTCTCCAGCTGACACAAGCATCATCCAAAAGGGTCTCATAGAGACGGATAACAGGTGCCAGAGCCATGGCCTAAAGCTAAACACTAAACAGTGTATAGTCATACCCTTTGGCAAAAACAAAGTGCCCACAAATGACCACATAGGCAGGAATCCATTAAGTACAGAAGAAGTAATTAGGGACCTGGGGACCCAAGTTGACAGTAATTTCCCCTTTGACAACCACATTGCCAAAGTGGTTAGAAAGACCTTCTATACAGCCCACCTTATCATGAAAGGATTCACATCTACATTGAGGGAGGTCATTGTGCCCCTTTATTCATCCCTCATCAGGCCCATAATTGAATAAAATGCCCCATTTGGGATGTACCTTACCTGACACCTGCAGCAACTAGAAAGACCCCAAAAGTACCTCGCAAAGAGGATCATGGGACTCAAACAGATGCCATATGCTGCTCGGTTAAAGAAACCACAGCTCTACTCAGTTGCATTCTGTCTACTTAGAGGCGATCTATGCCTGACGTATAAAGCCATGTCCAACCCGGAATTAATGAGCATGCTCCACCTCAGAAAATCCAAATCCCGTAGAGCTATGTGCTCGAAGGACTTGAACCTGAGCACCGAAATAAATTGGACATGCTGGAGGGACAGATTCCTAACCCGGAGGCTCCCTTCACTCTGGAATAGAATTCCAGTCCATGTTAGGCAGAGCCCCTCACTGACTCTCTTCAAGAGGAATCTTGACGAGTGGATGGGAGATCATAGGTTTACCACGGGGATTACTTTGATGTCACTACTAGACAGAGGCACAGTAAACTAACCTTAAAAAGGGCACAGTAAAATCAGTTCAGAGGCTGGCGAAAGCCAAACACACTCTGGCTAGGCTTGTAAATGCCTTAGGGCAGATAGCCTAGTATGAACCTATGAACCTAAGTAGGGCATAGCTGAACAAAAGGCAACATGCTCATATTTGCTCTACTGGCCCTTAAGCAGTCTGGTCTGCTCAGTATGAAAATATAAAGCAGTGATGGGCTTTGAATCCAGGACACTGTGCACTATAGTCATAGTACCAAACCACTAAGCCGTGACAGTATTGCAGTGTTCAGCCTCTATGAAGAAATGTTGATAAGTCTATGCTAAGTATTCAATGGACACCCTGCAGGCACAGCATAATCCCTGTCAAGTTATGACACAAAGGTGAGTCCTGCAGTAAGAATAGAACATGACTTTCAACACACACAGTAGAAGTGTTAATACTGGACATGTACACATACATCAACAGATGTAGTGGACCTCAGGCAGCAACATACTGAAAGGTCACACTGGGCATGCTCACACACTTGAATAAATGACACAAATGTCAGGCAACAGAACACTGACAGTCTGAACTGGGCATGCTCACACACTTAGGCCATGTCGGAGTACAGCAGTGGGCCACACATATCAGGCAGTTGCATGTGTTAACCCAGGAACCTCTCACTATCCAGCAATTTAACCTGTGCACACAGTTATATGACAACAGACACATATATAATATAGTGGAACCCTGTCATAATCAAATATGTTCTGCAGATACCTAAGTTGTTCATAGAAAATGGGAAAGCAAAGACGATAAAACCTGCAAACAGCATCAGCAATAAACATTGTGCATCCTGAACATTAGCATAGGTTCAGAGGCTGATACTAGCCTATCTGCCCTAGGGCATGTACAAGCCTAGCCAGAGTGTGTTTGGCTTTCGCAGCCCTGTCAAAGTAGAACACTGTACTTGTGAATAGTAGGTCACACAAGATAGCCCATTTAAGTTTAGTGTATTGTGCCTCTGTCTAGCAGGGACCCAGAAGATATCCCATGGGTAAACATACGATCACATTCACTTGTCAAGATGTCTTCTGTAGGTGGTCAGTGGGTGGCTCTGCCCATGCAAAACCGGGATTACAATCCAGAGTGAGTGGAGCCTTTGGGATAAGAATCTGTCCATCCAGCATGTCCTATTAACATCTGTGCTGAGGTATATGTCCCTGGAATGTGTAGCTCCAAGGGAGTCGGATATCCTGAGATGGAGCATGTCCATTAAATCTGGGTTGGATATTTCCTTAAACTACAGGCACACAACACATCCGTGTAGGTGATAAGCGATTGAGTAGAGCTGGAGTTACTGTATCTGAACTGTGCAGGGCATCCATGTGAGTCCCTACATCTGCTTGTTGAGGAACATTTGTGGCCATTACAGTTGCTGCAGGTGTCGGGTAAGGTACATCCCAAATGTGGCATTGTAACCAAGCATGGTCGTGATGAGTATAGGGGCACAATGACCTCACTTGATCAATAAGGTGGGCTATATAGAAGTTCTGTCTAACCACTTTGGCAACGTGATTGTCAAAGGCGAGAGTACAAACAAGTCATGTCCCCAAACCCCTAACAACTACTACCGTATGTAATGGATTACTACCTATGTGGTAATGTGTGGGCATGTTGTTATTCCCAAAGGGGATGACTATGCAACTAATGGCATTTAGCTGTAGGCCATGGCTCAGGCACCAGTCATCCTATCTCTGTGAGACCCCGTTTGAGTATGCATGTGCCAGCTGGAGAGTTGATTATGGCACCCAGTTTGCAGTCATCTAGGAACATGGTCAGCCATATTCCTCCTGTGTTAGCCATACATCACACAAATATATATACTGAACAAGAGAGGTCCCAGGACTGAGCCTTGTGTGATGCCATGTGTAACTGGTGTATAGTCAGACATGGCACCTGCAATACTGAGCATGTGGGTGCTGTCCCTGATCCAGGTAGCAATCCATCGTGTGAGATATATGTCCGAGTGGGGTATTGTGTCGAAGGGTTGTGCAAGGTCCAGGCAGGCTGTGTGGACAACCGTCCCTACACCAATGGAACTGGTAACTGTTTAAAAAATACCACAAACAGGTCCAGGAGGCAAGATCTGCCCACAACAACGCTGAAATGTGTAGGACTCAGTGTCTGTAGGTTCCTGATGTCTATGTGCATGAGTCCCATTACAATACGCTCCATAGCTTTGCAGAACAGGCCAGTTAGCCTTATAGGCCGATATTGTCTGTGGTCCGTTGTGGCAGCAACTCTGTGGAGTGGGACCACTATCACTGTACGCCATTCCCTGGGTACATATCCTGCAGTAACTCTGATACTGAACAGTGACATAATGTGAGGGTTATGTCTGTCATGAAGCCCATGTAAGACGCAGGCTGGGACACCATCTGGTCCCATTGATGCTGTGTTGTCCGCTGTGGGGAGGGCAGCACTCACCTGTTTATTTGTGATGTCAGGGAGGTTACACTCTGTTGGGATGGACAGTAGCTCCTTAGGGAGGATGGGGCGAGACATCTACACTGAACCTGTTTTCCAGGATGTTGGCAATGTCTGTGGGTTCAGGGTATGTTTAGTCTGTATGCAGTAACTCACAGCATATCAGAGAGTGTCCACCCAGGTACCTGAATTAACTGAAGAAGGCCTTGTGAGTGTCCTACTTGTCTGGTGCAATTGTCCGTTAGAAGCGGGCCTGACATAAATACATGAGTGATTGTAGCTGTCTGCTAGTAGAGATCACAGATGCCTTCCCTGTCTGGGATTGTGCTCTATCATGTAGTAGCATCCTCCTTTCATTGTATAGCTTATTAATGGCCGGGGTCTACCAGACAGGTCCTCTGCCATTGGAGGAGTGAGTCCAGTTGTTATTTGGGATAGCACGATCCATGCAGTCCACTAGGTGTCCATAGAATGTTTATGTAAAGGATTCAGCAGTCAGAGCCATACTTACCACTGTCCCAGGGTCTCTGAAGGATACCACCTTGGTTTGGAGAAGTGTGACGTTTGCTTTTGAGAAGTTCACCAAGATTACCCAGGATGGGTGTGTGGACTGGATATGGATGTCCAGTGAGATAAATGTATGTTCTGTCCTTACCAATGAGGGGTATATCTCAGGTGTGGAACATAGAGTCCCCATGTTGGTGATGATCACGTCCAATATGTTGTCCCCTCTTGTGGGTGTGGTGACCAGTTGTGCCATAGCATATGAGTTTACAAATAGTAGCAACTGTTGGGCGAGGGTGTTGGGGCCTGAGTACTATCCCCAGTCAATGTGTGGGTATTTGAAGTCACCCAATATAATGGTGTTTGGGGAGACCTTCATATTGTCCAGTGTTCCCAGGAAAGCCGAGTGTGGTTCATGAGTTTGGGAGGGTGGTCTGTAGCAGGCAACAAACCAAAAGGCAGATTTGCACAATGTTAGGTGCATATGTATGGTCTGTAATGCTTTGTGCAGTGCTACTAACCCGGAGGTATGTGTATCTGTGACGTATATGGATACTCCTCCTATTTGTGTTGGCCATTCTGAGTCTTGTGGTCAGAAAGCATGGTATGAAATATAACCTGGTAGTGCTGGTGTGCATTTGGGAGCCTGAACCAAGTGTTTGTTAGTGCACAGATATCGCTGTTGTCCATACCGAGGAGATTCCTGAGTGGTTGCAATTTGAGGATAACACATCTGGTGTTGAGCAGCATTATCCTCAGTGTCATGTACTCTGTAATGTCTATGGAGGTGGGTTTGTCTTTTGAGCCCTGCTTAAAAAAGGCAGTATGGTGGTAGCAAGTGCCTTAGCCAGTATTTGAAAGTCCAAGGGTGACAGGTGCAAGCTGTCCATGGGGAAGCTACGTGGCATGTCGAGCATGTCACTCCAGGCTGACAGACACTGTATCCCCTGTGAATGACACCAATATGTTAGCCAACTGTTAAACATGATCAGTTTGTTGGTATACTGTGACATCATCCTTGGTGAGTGTAAGATGCTAGACAAGGTCAGGGTCATACTGGCCTGGGCTACATGATCAGAGAGTTCCTCTATGTATCATGTCATGTGGTCCAGGGAGGAACCTCTGAGGGTGTACGCACCAGCATGGACAATGATGGAGCCAGTCCTGTACTTGCTTTGGAGTTACCTGAGTGCATGTGTTATGTTGTGGATCCTGCCACTCGAGAGACAGCTCAAAGTGACTATTCCCTTGTTTGGCCTGGTGAGTGGGATGTCAGTGTGTCTGACAATAAGTGTCACCTATTACAAGTGTATTAGGTGTGTTGTTTAGCCTGAAGGGCAGTGACTGTGTGGCACACTGACATTGTGAACTATGTGATATGTGGGTATTGCAGTGGGGTAGCAGTTGTTTGTGTGTCTGCTTTGGAGGTCTCTGCTGCTTAGGCAGAGTTTATGTAGAGCTTCCGAGTATGTTTATGTGTGATAATGTGATTCGATTGCTGTCGCTATAGGTTTATGTGAGACTGATATGTGGTGTGTGTGGTTGCCTTCACCACCTGATAGACTATGCCAATCATGGGTCGAGAGAGCTCAGCTTCCTGTATGTCAATATTGTTGCATCTCTCACATATATCTGAGTTTGCTGGGAGGAGGAGAGGGTTGTCTGTGTACATGAGGCAGATGTGACATTGTGTCAAAACCACAATATTCACTAGCTGGACTGGAGAGTACACATGAAGCCAACCCCTGGACATGCCAGGATATTATGATGACATACTCTGTAGCCTGATCACAAAGGATCAGTAGGGTGTTAAGTGTGTAAAAGAGTATAACAGGGGTTAGTGTTCAGGTTTGTTGGTGTTTTGTAAAGAGTAGCTGAGAAGGATTCCAGACTGAATCATGACACCTCCTTCAGCTATGTCATAAATAGCAATGTACACTCATATATGTCCTGAGTCTGGGCCAACTGTACCTGACTGACAATGCCGACATCCTGTCAGACAGGCCCATATAGACATACCCACCTCCCATTGACGATAGTCCCAGTCATCATACCAGGAGATATCACATGTAGAATAGCTGAACAGCTCCCCCCAAAGCCAAAAGCATGACAGCAATTGGATTACATTGTTTTCCAGTATGTGTCATGCATAAACTACAGAATAAACAGACCCTGCACCTGAACAGTCTGTTGAGCCTCACCCTCTCCACAGGATCTGGAACTGTTGAATGTGTTACAGCAACATATGGCACTCCCCACAAGTGTAGGTGCACAACACACCATGGGAAGTATAGTC
This sequence comes from Protopterus annectens, assembly GCF_019279795.1. Lineage (NCBI taxonomy): Eukaryota > Metazoa > Chordata > Ceratodontiformes > Protopteridae > Protopterus > Protopterus annectens. Next base: position 1,843,420,697 of record NC_056728.1, read on the forward strand.
CAGTAAGCCTATGAAGTCTGATCTGCAAGGCCATGGAGTCCATCATGGTTGAAGTCATACATAGAGCTATTGAAAGCTGACAAACACACAGCCCTACCAACTGTGGTATGTTCATGTGCAGATCATGGTTCCCAAATATGCTAGACTGTTTGCAAGGTAGACACCCAGGACATACATCACTGAACAGAGCTACACATGTCCCACATAGACTTTGAATAGCCTTTTATCAACACCCCTGACACATGTCGTATCCACAAAACCAACAATCTGTGCATAAATATGTGTTGACATATGAAGGAATGTCAATGTCTCCACAGATAGATCACACAAGGTAAGAATTATGGGGTCCTGTTCAAGCTGTTGACACTTGCTGACCCACATGGCTCATTCCTGGGATTGCATAAAACAAAGTCTACACACATTACCATGTCCAATCTGATGATGTCAGCATCCTACAAATATAGCAGGAGGATAGAAGCCACCCAGTAAAGCATATAGCATGCTGTGGTAATGCATATGTCTCCAGTATCATGACATAGTTAAGTAGGGGTTGGAATCCTGCAAATGCTGACTGTGTGTGTGGGATTTCCTGTGAGAGGAGTGCACTTTTTGGAGACTGGGAAAACACATTAAAAGAGGTACATTCCTCTTTGGAAAGTCTGATGATGTCAACATCCTACAAATATAGCAGGAGAAGAGAAACCACCCACCAAAGCATATAGCGTGTCGTGTTAATGCGTATGTCTCTAGTATCATAACATAGTTAGGTAGGGGTTTGAATCCTGCAAACGCTGACAGTGTGTGTTTGTGGAGGTGTGTCTATGTGTAATTTCCTTTGCGAAGAGTGCCCTTTTTGTTTACTGGGAAAACACATTAAAAGAGGTACATTCCTCTTTGGAAAGTCTGATGATGTCAGCATCCTACAAATATAGCAGGAGAAGAGAAGCCACCCAGCAAAGCATATAGTGTGCCGTATTAATGCGTATGTCTGTCGTATCATAACCTAATTTGATAGGGGTGTGAATCCTGCAAATGCTAACAGTGTGTGCTTGTGTGGGGGTGTGTGTATGTGTATGATTTCCTTTGAGAGGAGTGTCCTTTTTGGAGACTGGGAAAACACATTAAAAGAGGTACATTCCTCTTTGGAAAGTCTGATGATGTCAGCATCCTACAAATATAGCAGGAGAAGAAAAGCCACCCAACAAAGAAAGTAGCATGCTGTGTTAATGTGTATGTCTCTAGTATCATAACATAGTTAGATAGGGGGTTGAAACCTGCAATTGCTGTGTGTGTGTGACACAGTTGGTCAATGCAGTGTGAATTTTGCTTTTACTATGGTATGACATATCATGATTAAAACAGTATGTGCATTGCACACACGTGGCAAATATATATGTGTACATGTGACCTCAATCAGTGCATAGGTGTGAAGCCTGCATACTACATGAAAACATTTGTTTCCTTTGACAGATTGTGCCACTGCTTCTCAGATCATAGGTCACATATGTATGTATGTGACAAGCCCGGCCACTGTAGTGATCTGTGTTCAAGGTCATCTGTGCCACACACACCCATGACAGTTACTATAGAGTACTGTGAGTGAGGGTACATGCCTGGGGTATATGTCAGACATGTTCATATACAACGACTGGCAATAATAGACAGTCATTATAGGTGTACAACAGCCCTGTGGATATGCATTCAGGCCCCTAATGTCTTATGTGACACAAAGAGGGACTCCACAATACCTATGGATATGTGGATACCAAGGGACAGATGACATAACATGTGGCTGTATGTACACATTGTTACCCAACATACATGTTGAGGGCTACCACCTATGTGGTACTGTCGGGATAGTATGTATAGTAAATGTGGATGACTATGCCATAGTCAGCTTACTGCTATACAGCATGTATTGGACAACAGGTATCTGTCTGTATGATAACCTTGTGTAGGATATGCGTCCCATCCAGGGAATGCATTTTAGGTCAATGCATGCATTTCCAGATGTGGATGGACATATCCCTAGTGTGTTTGCATGTACCTAAGAGGGCTATATGCCAAACAGGTGTGGTCCCAGGAATGGGTGGCGGTCAATACCACTGGTCACTGTTATAGTATAGTACCGGAAGGATCCAACTGTTACTGAGTTCCCTACAACTGTGTGTCATTTGTCAGGACATCATCTAATGATTGGTTATAGTCATGCTGTTGAGGTGGTGTATACTACCAGACTGCAAATCACTGACAGGTATTAACAGTATCACCCACAGCATACTGTCAACCCATGTCATACACACACATGTACCCATGTTAGTACATATCTGTAGTAGAATGCATACTGGCCATCAAAAGATACTATAAGATGTTAACAATGTGTACAACAGGGTATGTCACATGTCCCATGTGTCCACTATGCACGTACATGCAGACAGTGAGCACCCACCATGTTCACAGATGTACACCTGCTAATCTGTAATGCATACACCACACACGTACTGTTCACTCACTAACACATGCTGGCAACACTGTACACTTCAGCCAAGTGACACATGGGTGGACAATACATACTCAGACCTAACACTGGTGTAAACAATGCAACATTGACAATCAGAGCTGTGATGCATAATGCCTGCTCAGATATACCTACAAGGATATCATTACACTTTCCTGTTGACAACTTGCTAATATTGCTACACTGCTATAATGTCACCCTGTGCATCAGAACCATGTTAGCCTGTTGCTGCATCAATGTTACAGATGACAGGCGGTAGCACAGGTGTCATCATATGCACAGGGTGTGTTGTTGGTTTGCCAGAGCCCGACATTGATCCATCCAATCGACATGTGTGTGTGTGTGTGTGTGTGTGTGTGTGTGTGTGTGTGTGTGTGTGTGTGTGTGTGTGTGTGTGTGTGTGTGTGTGTGTGTGAGGGACAACAGTACAGCATGGGCCAATGTTGATGTAATGTATGTGTGTGTATGTGTGAACCCTAGTTGTTTGGTTAATGTGTGTGTGTCTGCATGCACACAGCTCCACCATGTGGCTGCCATATATGGGAGATTGTGGGACAGTCACAGACTGTACCTGCTAGGCTGTACAGATCACTGTCTCTGGGCACAGACACAGTACCTGTGCCTGGCAGGGGTGCTACGGGCAGTATTGGGTACCAACCCTGACTGGGTACTATCATTAGAGGCAGAGGTATGATGACTGGACCCATGTCCCTGCTGGGACTGGCCAGAGCCACGTGCAAGTGGTCTACTAGGATGGCCAATAGACAGGCCAGCCCCAGCATTGCTGGGGCTGGTACTGCCACTACGGGAGCAGCTGTGATCTGTATGCCATCCACGTCAACTGCCAGCTGTTGCTGGAATGCATCCGCGTCGACATCTCACCTGTCCCGCACGGTCCTGGCTCATGGAAGACACATTGTGGAGGGCATCTATTGTCTCCCCACAATGTCTATCAATGACCTCGGTGTAATTCCGGATGACACCGGCAAGGTCACGGATGCTGTCATTGATAGCGGTGTAATGGGCCCTCTGTGCCCTTAGTCCCTGTCTGGTGTACCGTTCTATACGTACCTGTGCCTGCATTACAGCCCGGAACATACTGGAGGTTGTAATACCTCTGGGGGCACGTCTGCCAGGGGCAATACGACCAGTGGTGCTCCCCCGAGAACCCCTGGACATCCGCCTATGTGGTACCATTCCAGGAATCTGGCTATGGCTGCTGTGAGGGGATGCAAGTGCCATGGGTACCACACTCTCCTGGTCAATGCCAACTGTATGCTGTCCCTCGGCTAAGGTCATTGGTGATGAGGGATGTATCGGCAGTATGAGTGTGCGCATAGATGGGGTTGAACGTTGTGTACTGTCAATTGGTGCACCAACGACAGACCCTGTCAAACCTTCCTGTGCCAGAATACATGTCTCATCATCTCCACTATTAGTGGCAGTGACTTCAGGTTCCCTGCTGCTTTCAGCCACCCCAAACTCAGCACCTGTGAGAGGAAGACAGGAAACACACTTTACAATCTGTACATGATGTTAGCACATGTGCACACATGCACACATGAACACATGAACACGTGAACACATGCACACATGCACACATGCACATATGAACACATGCACACATGACCACATGAACACATGAGCACATGCACACATGCACACATGAACACATGCACACATGCACACATGAACACATGAATACATGCACACATACACACAAATACACTCCTCACTACAGCACATACACACACGCACACACACACACACACACACACACACACTGGCAATCCAACACATACTCAATAATGGGTGAAGGTGTGAGCCAGTATCACAAGGCAAACAGTCACCTCACACGTGTCAGCATGCAGAATATGTGTTACTCAAGACCATGCAGTGCAAGTGTATATGGCCCTATTTAATGACATTATACATGGCTTTGATGCATGTGTGTAGTTGTTCAGTGATTGGCTGCACCCTGGAACACAATGTGTACATGGACACAACATTGCTGTGCATGTATTATCAGCTCTGCAATGTCCTGTGCACCATCACTGACAGGTATACATACCATGGCTGCATGTGTTATCTGTGTGACACATAGATTGCCATGTGTGATTACAGTGTCTGTGTCCATAGCAGATAATAGTGGGCACAGGTGTAGCACATGCATGCTGTGTACACACACGGGATGAGTGGTGCATGTAGATGTGAAGGAATCCCAATGCTCAACATGGCACTTGTACAGTGGTTATGGTGAGTGTGGGACATATTGCAGATATGTCGGTGCCAGCCATGACATGGCATGCTACATGACTGCAACATTAAACACCACACATATCCAATGTGTGTCATGTGACCTATACACCCAATAGCATTCCAGGACATATATGTGACACTTTGTACAGATGGCGACTGCTGTGCATATTGTGTATATTGGCATATGTAAGCACACACACACAACATGCTATGCATATTGTGTATAGGTGCATATGTTTGCACACACACAACATTGAGGTGCAAAGCAATGACTGCTATGTGTAGTACAGTGGTCACTGTAACTGGATGGGGTGTAGTACCATGTGCCATCATCATCATGCATCTTGTGGTCACTCATGGCTACTAATGTGTGACAGACCACCGCCTAGCATGCTGTACCTGAACTGCAGTGCCATGTCTACGTTCACAATTACACAGTCACTTTGCACATGGGTGTGTGAGGTGCCCAATAGGGAGCATTGCCTAACACGACTGTGTTATGTGTTGAAGAGTGTTGCACAGCCCCATGATAGGCCTCTACCCCTGAGGTACATCATGTGTGTGTGGATGACATGTGGGATACTGAAGTGTGACCTTACAGCGGGTGTGTGGTAATGCCAAATGTAGCATGTTTTTGTGTACTGCGTATGATAAACGTGTTAGGTTGTGTACAGCTGTAGCAACTATGCCTATCCAATGTGCAGTATGGTGTTGCCACAACTGTGTCTGATGCTCTGTGTATTGCATGTCATTGAGGCAGCTACTGTCATTACTGAGCTGTGCAACGTCTTACAGCAAACATGCACGGCATGCATTAAGCATAGGTGTGTTACGTGTACATGGCCTACATCTCACCTATGACATGCACATTTCATTACCAACATTACAGTTATACCACACTCACCAGCATGGATCATCTGCCCTGCTGTCACACCAGAGGGACCTACGAGAATATGAGAGAGTTCATCAGTGTCCACAACTGTGGCATTGCTACAGTGGGTATGTTAAACTACAGTGGAACAACAGTCAACAGTCACAGGTGTAGAGATAATATTCCAAATATCAGTATTGCACAACACTAGGCAGCACAACTGCTAAACACACAGTACACATCTCATGTAGACATAATCTAACAATACAGTTAACTGTAGTCTACAGATAAGGCATGTTATCTGCTCGCTCCATGTGAACATGCTGGGTGGCTCCGGCCTCCATGACAACACGTCACAGGTTGTTGCTGCTGTTGTCCAGGAGCCACCACCCTTAGGAGCAGCTCCTCCACTCTGGTGAGGGGGGGATGAATGGCCACCCCACCACCTGTGGCAAGCTGTTGTCTTTGGATATCAGATGCATGCCGCTGGACATGTCTAATTAAATCACTGCAGTGATGGCGAACCTGCTCATATATCTGGTTATGCATGCCTATGTCATTTACCTGAAGAACAAGATCCTGCCACAGTGCAGTCCACTCCTGCTGGAGCTTCAGGAAAACAGCATTGTGTACTGCTGCACCAGGCTTTGCACAATCTCCTCCTCCTCTGTTGCTGTGTACGACGGGTTGCGTTGGTGGGCCACCTGGCTGAAAAAGATATGAACAATTTGTGTGAGCGAGTCCTGTGGCACACTTTAAACCTTTAACCAAAGATATCATTTTACTGACATATATATACCATCCATTTGTCTGTCAGGGGTTACACACGTTCACTACCACTTATTGGTTCTCAGGCCACAACTGACTAACAGTGCCTGGCACATTCTATATATCACACCACTATACAACAGTACCCGGCACACTGTTTGTGACACAATGCACAACCTCAACACAGAGGTATATTTCACGCCAATGCACGAACAGAGATGTCATCCATTGCAATGAATGTAAAGTACAGTTACAGTAGTACCAGTCAACCACCCTAGTCATTGATGCCATAGCCCTGCCTAACATATGTGTACAGTTGTTACTATAGGTAGCATACTGCTGTAACAGAGTATATATGTTGCTGGATACACACGTATACCTTGTAACACACATATGATTGCAGCCATGGTACAGGCATAATTACACACACATCAGACAAACATACAATGCACCACTGTATGCCAATACAGATAAGCATTACCTGTGTACCATACAGTACTGTGTGCCACTACTTACAAACCCTTATGCCTGAGTTTTGTCCTCTGTGCAGACTACAGGAAACACACAAGACAGTGTTTCCAAGCAATGTGAACACACACCATACTGTGCTGTTTAGGCCTACAGCTTCAGGTAGTACTACAGTTCCTATGGGAGTTGGATTCACCAGCAGTACCACTCGCTAAGCATACATGTATTGCTTTAGCCTACAATGAGACACCACGGTCATCAACAAGGAACTACGTCAGATCGTATGCCATACTACTATGTCTGCCTAACAGTACAATGCACATCTTTTCCTGGCATCTCAGCTAGGATAGACACTACCATGTCAGATACAACTTCACACTAACCTATCACACCTTTACAGACCTTGCACACATTCAGCGTTACACTTATTCAACCTCACATAGCAGGTATTGCATTGAGTACATATGTGAGTGCATAGTGTCATAGGTAGGTTATATACTATTGGCCCTAGGGCCTACAGCAGCCTAGCCATATGCTACCCTGGCCTTTGACACACATGTACTTTGATTTCACTTGCCCCTGCCAACCAGAACCACAGAAGGGGTTCCTGAGGTGTATTACCAATCTCCCAAACAATCATCAGGGGTATTTATGACAACTGCTAATCAGGAGGCTTGTTTGCTATTTCTAGGTGGTCTATTCCAGTGTATGGCATATCTCTGAGATAGGAACCTATCCCTCCAGCATGTGCTGTTTAGTGAGCTGACGAGGTTTAGGGCCCTAGAGCATGTATCACGGAGGGATTGTGATATGTTGCCATGGTGGTTGTCACCCAGCTATGGGTGTGACATATGTCTGTATGTCCAGCAGAGGTCACCTCTGTGTGGCCTGTATGAAATACAGTCTAGATGTGGTTTTGTGAGTCAGTCTGCATAGGGCATCTGTTTGCGGCCAGTATTACCCTTTGTGAGGTATGTCTGTGGCCTTTCCACCTGCTGTCATTGTCATGTGAGGTACATACCACACAGGGCATTGTGATGAGTAGAGGGGAACACTGACCTATATTTCCCTAGATGACACACCTGTTGTCATGACACATTCCACACAGACAGATTACAGGTCTTGTGTGGCACTGTCTTTATCAAAGAGGTGGCTACTGTCCACCTGTGTCCCATGTTCCCTTTTCACACCTTTGGTGTTGGGTAGATCTCTACCTATGTGGTAGCTAATGGGTACAGTGTTTTGGAGGAAAGGAGGAATGGCACTGCTGTATCAACATTTGTCTACAGTCCATGCCTTGGTCACCACACACCTGTTGCAGTACATATGTCCCCATGTCTCTCTCTCTCTCTATATATATATATATATATATATATATGTATATATATATATATATATATATATATATATATATATATATATATATATATATATATATATATATATATATATACACATACATGTACACATCCATTGCTGTACACATAGATGCACATATAGGCACATGTACAGTCCACCTTTCATGGTGGGGATATCAGTTATGCGACAGTTGTAGGATGTACAGTTATGTTATTATATTGCACAGTGTTGTGCAGAATGCATGTGGGTGTCCTCGGCCCATGTAGCTTTAGCAGGCCTCACTGGCTGTAACACAGTAGATCTGACAAATCAGTCCCACAGCGTTTAACCAGCACATGACATATATCAGCACTGTATGCTGTTTTCTATGCCACACAGTATGACCTACATAGATATATGCACATAACAACCTTCAACGACAGATATCTGTCCACCCTTCACTATTTATTTATTTATTTTATTTTACATTTGTTGACCGGGATGGTCCGACTGGATACATATCCATTTTCAGCGGAGTCCCGGGGAGAAAAGCTCCAGACACATAACAATTTACAAATTTTAGGTAGATAGCATTAAGTAACAGTGAGTACAGAAAGAAAATCAGATAGTACAATAATTTCAGTTACAGAACATACAGGCTGATTACAGGCATAGCAGAATATATCCATCCATGAGGCAAGAGACATACTTTAAGTTGTGGAAGTAGGTAATTGTTATCTTATTACCTAGGGTTTAGGATAATTTATTAAGGCAATAGTACCTAGGTTAGTTAGTATGATTAATCAACTTGTTTGGATGGACTGGTAGGGAAGTTTGTTTGAAGTTAAAGTAAGGTGGAGGGGGTGTAAAGGGTACTAGTCAGGGTTGGTACAGGGACATAGCCTTACCGACAGAGTTGGCAAAGAGGGAGTCACCAGCAGCGTGGTTTGATTTGGTTGTTTGGATGGACTGTTAGGGTTGTTTGTTTGAAGTTAAAGTAAGGTGGAGGGGGTGTAAGGGGTACTAGTCAGGGTTGGTACAGGGACATAGCCAATGTGACTTAAGGTGGCTTTTAAGTTTGTGTTTAAATAACGTTGGCGAAGATTCTTGGGTAATGTCATCTGGTAGTGAGTTCCAGTATTTACCGACAGAGTTGGCAAAGAGAGAGTCACCTGCAGCGTGGTTTGATTTGGTCATAAGTACTAGAAGTTTGGTGGATGAGTGGAGTGTCCGGTTGTTACTATAAGGGCGGATTAAGTTTCTGAGGGCTGGAGTAGTGTCTGGGTGGTGGAGTATTTTATGGGCAACTAAGAGCTGGTTAAGCTGGAGGAGTTGGTGTAGTTTCAGCCAGCCCAGGAGATTCAGGTTCAGACAGTGGTGGGTCCGGTAGGGTGTGCCAGTTGCAAATCTAGCAATGTGGTTGTAGCATGTTGACAATTTTTTGAGATCAGTTTTACTCAGGTGGTAGAAGAGAGGGGAGGCATAGAGAAGGGTTGATAGAAGATGGGAGCGGGCAATAGCAGTTCTTGCTTGCGGGGTTAGGAATGATCTGATCCTATAGAGGCTGCCAAATTTCTTATTGATAGTTTTTATGGTTTGATTTGATGTGTATATCAAACCTAAGGTTGTCGTCGATCATGACACCCAACATTTTAGTTTGGGTTACTGGGGAGATGATGGTGCCATTATTAGCTGTTATGTTGAATGATGGTGATTTGGTTCTATTTGTTGGGGTGAAGAGAAGTAACTTAGTTTTGTTTGGATTTAGTATTAATCATTGGTTTAATAGCCAATTTTCAACCTTGTTGAAGGTGTTTTGGGTTATTGTGGTAAGTTTTGTAGGGGAGGAGGCAGAGCAGATCAAGGTTGAATCATCTGCATATTGAATGCAGGTAGCTTCTGGAATGACTGCACCAAGTTCATTTATAAAGATGGAAAAAAGAAGGGGACCTAGTATTGATCCCTGGGGGACTCCAAGTCTGATGGGGAGGTGAGAGGAGAGTTTACCCTTCCACAGTACTGCCTGTTGCCTGTCCTGTAGGTAGGACTCAAACCATTGAAGGGCTTGTTTATTTAAGTTTTGGGCTTCTAAACTTTTCATTAGCATTTTGTGATCCACCATGTCAAAGGCCTTGGATAGGTCTAAGAAGAGGGCAGAGGACAGATTGTTATTGTTACGATTGTGGTTGATGGTGTCAGAGAAAGAGAGGAGAGCTGCTGTGGTGCTGTGATTGGGTCTAAAGCCATGTTGCGAACTGGATAGTAGTTTGTTCTCTGTGAGATATTTCATGAGTTGAATATGAACGCACTTCTCCATGATCTTAGCTAGAGGAGACAGAATAGCTATGGGCCTGTAGTTGGACAGTTCAGTAGAACTGCCCCCTTGTGTAGTGGTATGATATGTGAGATTTTCCATATGTTGAGGATAACGGCTTCTGATATGGTTCGGTTGATAAGGACAGAGACAGGGTATGCAATTGCCTCTGCAGCCTTTTGTAAGTAGTCAGCTGGGAGGAGGTCTGCAGCCAGGGTGGTGGGTCTTAGTTTACTAAGTAGGGTCTTAATGAGTTTGGTGGGGACAGGTTGGAGTTCGAAGGGGGCTATTGTGTTGGACTTTGTTTTGTTAGGATTAAGTCCTGTGGGTGTGAGTTTGTTAGCTAAAGTTTGGATAGCTTCCGTGAAGAAGGAGTTAAAGGAGTTAGCCGTGTCTTATGGAGTTTTTTGATTGGTGCCAGATGGGTTTGGGGTGGTGGTTTGTCCTGGGTGGAGGAGTCTATTTATTCCTGTCCAGAATTTCTGAGGTTTAGTTTTGTGTACTTGTTGTAGGTGGTGGTAGTAGTTCTTTTTATTTACTGTTATGGATTTTTTTGCCTCATTTCTTAGTTGCCTAAATAGGAGTTGGTCAGGTTGGGTTTTAGTTGTGCGGTAGGTGGCCCATGCTTTATTTCTTGATGTAATTTTGTCCCTAGTATCTTTGGTGAGCCAAGGTGCAGTGTTGACCTTGGTTCTACTAGTCCGACTAGGGGCATGGAGGTTAAGGATAGTGAGGAATTTGTCATTGAAGTAAGAGACTGCTTCATCTAGTGGGAGCCATTTTAGGGCAGACCAGTTGCATGCATTTAGTTCACTGTTAAATTTTAGAGGATAGAAGCTTTTGTTGCTTCTTATAGTTCTGTATGTGGGTTGTTGACAGTAATTAATCTTGTGTCTGAGTATATATGTCAGGCAATGGTCACTTAGATTGTCTGGTAAAGTGCCTGTTGAATAGAGATGGGGAAGTTGTTGATGAGTATCCAATCTAGAGTACTAGCTTTGTTATGTGATTTACTTGGCCTAGTGGGTGAGGTTATAGTTTGGGTAAATCCATGGAGGTTAATATGGGTCTTTGGAGATTGAGTGGAACAGGCTGACCAGTCAGTGTTGAAGTCCCCGAGGATTATAGTTTCCTGTGGCTGGTTGTTGTTGAGCCAGGCCAGGAACTCCTCAAGGGTGTCAATGTTCTTCCCTGGGGGAATGTAGACACAGACAATGTTTATGCTTTTTTGTTTATTAATATGCAGCTTTGTGATGATGATTTCAGCATTATTGAATAGGGGGGTTGTAAGGCGGCTATGGTGACAGATATGGTGGATTTATAGAGTATTGCTACCCCACCACCCTTTTTATGGGTATGATCAAGTCTATGCATGTTGTACCCAGGTGGCAGGACTTCGTTGTCCTTGGTGGCAGGTTTTAGCCATGTTTCTGTGAGACAGAGTATCTCAGGTGAATATACTGCCAAGAGAGCATGTAGGTGCTGGATTTTGTTATTTATACTCCTGATGTTTAGGTGGCAGGCCAGCAAGGAGTCATGGGGTCTGTGTGATGGGCCTACATTGGTTAGGGTTTTATCTGAGAGAATGGGTGCAGTTGAAGTGTTTGGGCCAGGGTTTGGGTGGATGTCACCATCCTTGGTGAGGTTATTTTTTATCCTAACTATAAGTTTCCAGACTCGGAGCAGTGTACGATGATAGTATCTAGGTTTGTTGTGGATGTACTTAGGCCTGATAGTGACAAAGTTAGGTGAGGCAGATGCATTGAGATTCAGGGAAGGGACAGGTTGGGGGATATTTTGTAGAAGTGAAGGGGTTGAGGTTTGGAATCTAGGATAGTGAAAGCCAAGATGTTCTGTGTTCTCATAGGAGGAGAGTAGATATGGAATAATTAGTAGGGCTGGTAGAATGGATAGTAATATATTTGTGGATGTGGACATAGTTGTCAGGAGGAGATTTGGTAATGGTGTGGGAGTAGTGGGAAGGAGGAGTAGTTGGTAGTGGGAGGTGAGATAGGTTGAGGGTGTGGTATTGGTTGTGGCTGATTGGTTGCAGAGGAGTTGGGTGTGGTTTGAGAGATATAAATTAAGCAATAGTAGGGGCGGGTGGAATTAGGGGGCAGGGTGGGTCGCGAAGAGGGCCCGAGCAAAGTGAGGGCGAACGGAGCGGTGCCTAACCGGTTTCCCAGTATGCTCTTGATTGGAGGTGCAAGGTAGGTGTGCTACTGCTTCCAATAGGTGTTTCAGGTAGATTATAAGGTTTAAAATAAATTTTACCCTGTTTGTAAGAGGTAGTCACTGGATGCCTTTGAAACGCCAGCGACTGAGCGTTTGTAATGTTTTATGGCTGAGAGCAGCTAAATTGCTACAGTCGTTTTTCATGGGGTGATTGAGGGTATTTCTAGTGCTGGACCCAGCTACAGTTCGCTAAAATCTTTAGTTAAGAGTGTGGGTTATTACCCTTTATCTATTGAGTTCAGGATAGGAGGTCGGTAACGCGTGCTTCACTACTCGCTCTTTTGTTAGGTCCCTTGTGCTAAGGAGTTTGTAGGGAACTGTTACCAGGGAGTGACCTGTGGGGATAGATTTGTGAAATTTACTAGTAGGTAGTAGTGTCTCAGATTCACAGTTTCCACTTTTTAGTGCCCTTTTTTATATAAACATTTACATAAAATCATGTATTACAGTCTAGTACAATTTTCAGCGTATTATGCTGCGACCTTTAAGCATAAAAATAGTTGAGTGTAACCTCATGTAACAGCGCAGTAGACTAATAGTGGTGTACATAAAATGCTGTTAGTATCTTTGCACTAGTCTATAGCAGTCTCAGTGTATCAAAAACAGAGGTATGAGACGGCTTAAACAGCTAGGTACAAGCTACAAACATTTACACTGTCTTACGTTATACTATAACACACTTGTTTATCAAAATAAAGATCGCAGTAAGGATCTGTGTGTTACTTCTACGTCGCTTTCAAATCCAAGAACTCTTTCTCTATCTACGCTATGTTGAACAACTCTTGTTTATCAAATAATGAACACAGCAAGGATCTTTTCTACTCCTGCAATGCCTCTTACTTAAACTCTTAACATCACTATTTTAAACAAATGTTTTTAACATTAGTAGCTTCAGAAACATTAAGGCAACTCTTGTTTATCAAATAATGAACACAGCAAGGATCTTTTTTACTCCTGCAATGCCTCTTACTTAAGCTCTTAGCATCGCTATATTAGACAAGAGTTTTTAACATTAGTACCTTCAAAAAAACATTAAGGCAACATTAGAGGATATGATACAAAGTAAAGGTTATTTACAAACCGTGAAACAGCAGGCGACTGGCTGGGTCTTGGAGCACTAGAACTTTGAGAATGGCGGTTAGTGTGGGAGGGATATGTAACCTCGGTTCAGGGCTTAACCGGTTTCCCAGTATGCTCTTGATTGGAGGTGCAAGGTAGGTGTGCTACTGCTTCCAATAGGTGTTTCAGATAGATTATAAGATTTAAAATAAATTTTACCCTGTTTGTAAGTGGTAGTCACTGGATGCCTTTGAAACGCCAGCGACTGAGCATTTGTAATGTTTTATGGCTGAGAGCAGCTATATTGCTACAGTCGTTTTTCATGGGGTGATTGAGGGTATTTCTAGTGCTGGACCCAGCTACAGTTCGCTAAAATCTTTAGTTAAGAGTGCGGGTTATTACCCTTTATCTATTGAGTTCAGGATAGGAGGTCAGTTCCGCGTGCTTCACTACTCGCTCTTTTGTTAGGTCCCTTGTGCTAAGGAGTTTGTAGGGAACTGTTACCAGGGAGCGACCCTTATTTGCAATTCCTGTCTTTTGATCCCCCCTCACATACTTAGGGTACTTACTATGATCTTTTTCCCATAAATATGCTGTACCTCTTTTGCATTGGTCCAAGTCCCTATATAGTTTTTTCATCTTACGTTCATATATTTTTGAAATATTAGATTCAGCATAGGAGAATTGTTTGACATACAAATTCTCCCACTGAGAAAAAAGTAAGTCATTTTTAATCAAAGTATTTAATTCTTCCACCTCATTAATTAAATAAACCAGCTTCTCGTCATTAAATTTCATCAACACAGACATATACTTAAAACCACATTGGTCAAATAGACTATTAAAATCTGACTTAACATTTTCAGTAATATTCACACCCATAGGTAATTTAAAAAATCTAAGTCCCATCGGGACTACCTTTAACTCTATACATCTGGAAAGATAGGCATTGTCCAGTTTAATACTGTTAATTAGAACCAACTTTTTACCCAAATCATATATGAAATCCTTTAAGGTACCTTTAGACTTCTCCTTTGAAGTGTGTCTTTTTTCACTGATCTCTGCAGTCGGATCAAAATAACAGTTCTTTTCAATAAATGTTTTAAACAGGTCTGAATTTACATGTTTCAAATGTTTACTTTTGCTGTGCCTACTAACATCAATATTGTCCATCATACCATGATGAAAAAACTATATAGGGACTTGGACCAATACAAAAGAGGTACAGCATATTTATGGGAAAAAGATCATAGTAAGTACCCTAAGTATGTGAGGTGGGTTCAAAAGACAGGAATTGTAAATACATACAAACAATCTAGTTCTGATGGAAATGCTAACTCTGATTTTTTAGACGGAGAACACAAGGGGAGGGAGAGAAGAGATTCTCACTACCATCCATATCCAAGGACCCCACGTTAAATTCTGGTTCAGTTGTTACTGAGACAATAGGTGAGTCCAGTAATAATAATGTAGGCATCCTACAGGATGGTGTTACTTACACCTATAGGAACTTTAATATATACAACTAAACTAACTATATTTTAAATACTGGACACTTTGATTTACTATCTAAGGGGATTAAATTTATTCCCACTAAGAGATTCAATCTAGTGGACTGTATTTGTGAAATAAAAAGATATGTGAGAAAGCTTAACTTGGCTATTTTATTTAAAGATAAAAAAACAGTGGGTGACATTTCTCATGCTGAGCCGTTCATTCCAGTAGTCAAAAAGAAAAGTACATATATACCCCCCCATGCACCCCACCATTTCTATCTTTGATAAAGTAGTGACTAAACAGATTTACAAGTTGGATAGACAAATCGATGGACATCAGATTAGTTCCAATTTAACAAAAGAAGAGAGCAGGGTACTACAGGAATTAAGATGTGCTAGTAACATTAGAATCATGAAACCAAATAAGGGGGGGGGGGCACAGTCATCTATGATAGTTTTTTATACACTTGTAAGATACATGAAATACTACACAATTCTGGAAATTATTCTATGTTGTCCTTGAATGAGATCAACATAGGGTGTAGAAAAATAGACACATGTATTGAGGAATACTTACTAGATAACAGGATCAATAATGACATCTATACTTATATTAAGGTTGAACATCCTGTATTAGCTTCTATAGTGGGTATTCCTAAAATCCACAAGAATATAGATGAACCGCCCTTTAGACCCATTATATCAGGGAGTAGGTCTAAGACGTTTAATATAGGTAAGGTTATTGACACCTATTTGAAACATATATACGCCACTATTCCACATATAGCTAAGGACTCATGGGATTTTCTGAAACAGTATCCTATTTACCTATCCAGTTCAGATCTAATATTTGTGACTATTGATGTCATAGATTTATTTTCTTGTATACCAAAAGAAGATGGTCTATCAGCTTTTGCTACGAGTATAAGAAAACATACAGATATCCAATGGGACACCATCTGTCTTCTTACGGATATGTTGTCCCTGGTTCTCGAACATAATTACATTATATTTGAGGGAGAATATTACAAGCAGACCAAAGGCGTAGCTATGGGAGCAGCTTGTGCTCCCATATACGCCAACTTGGTCATGCTTGAATGGGAAGAGAGGACTATTTTAGATAGTCACTTTATGACATACATAAAATATTACGTCAGATACCCTGATGACATATATTTGGTTTGGGATGGTGGAGAACAACAGCTAGCATTATTTTCACAACACATCAATAGTAGCAGTAATTTTTTAAAATTTACCTCCTCTAGCAGTCATGAAGGTGTGGCTTATTTAGACACATTTGTGTCAAAAACAGGGGATGAGTTTAAATCCAAAATTTACAGAAAGAACACTTTTCCGAATAGTTATTTGGAATATTCTAGCTACCATCCGAAGAAACAATTCACAAATATATATAAGGGTCAGCTTATTAGAGCAGTTAGGATGACCTCACGGTATGAGGACATGTTGGATGAGGTGAAATTTATTACGTCCTTATTTAAGGACAGAGGCTATGACGTTAGAGTTATGGAAAATGTAAGTAATTATGTTGTGAGGAAATGGGGTAACCAGTACAAGCCTTTGTTGGGTGAAAAATATAGGACAGCTATTGTTTCCACTGTGGATACATTGCATGATATGAAGTCTGAAACTTGCATTTTTGGTAAATCTTGCATTTTGGAATTTGGCATATATTCAGGTAAAGTTAAGAAGATTTTAATGAACAACTGGCATATAATATCTGCTGATCAAGATATAGCACCCGCATTAGGTGAATGCCCAAGGTTTGTTTATAAGGTAGGGGCCAACATAAAATCTATTTTAGAGAAGGGTATCTTTATTAAGAAGACAGAATACATGAAAACTGCAAAATGTGGGGCATGTAAACAATGTCACACTATATTTCAGGGAGACAGTGTGAAATTGGATAATTATAAACACACTAGAATTAAATTCTGTGGGGGAACCTGTACAACTAAAATGGTGGTGTATATTGCCATCTGTAGAACATGTTCAGGATTCTATATAGGTAAGACTCAAAGGAGTTTAAATAAACATATATACTCTCACCTTTATAGCATCAGAAGGAAGGATGAAAAAATGCTTTGTATAAACATATTAAACAATATGGTGACAAACATTATTTTAATTTTGGTATAGTGGACATTGTGCACACCAATAACAGAGGGGGTGACTTTAATAATTTATTATTATATAAAGAATTTTGGTGGCAAATATATACGGATGCTTCCACTTTACCAGGTTTAAATGACACTGTATCTGTCAAACCACTATTGGTCTTAAAATGAACTATCTATTAGGTATATTGTTATATGTTTTTAAACATGTTTTGATATGATCTAAATGTAAATGTTTTTGTTAACATTTTTTCAGTTTTTTAATTTGTTTATTTTATCAACACATATTACATGTAACATTGCTTTTAGAAATAACATGAATATTATTTAATATTTTATGAATAGAGAACAATGGTCAAGGATGTGTGTATAGCTTTAAAATTTCAAACTGAATTTTGGCGCCAAAAAGTTATTTAAACAACTGTGATGCAAGCTATGGTGTTCTGAGGAAGCTTGTTTTATTCAAGTGAAAGCGCTTAACCATTCTTTGTTTGTTGGCATTACAATAAACTTTTGTTCACTTCTACTTGGTTTCATTGAAGGTGTTGTGGACTGTTATGAGCGTTGAATAGAGGTGAATTCCCAAGACACAGAGACGGAATTTTGCACACAGTGCATTTGCTGCTTTTTCTTTTCTAGTTGAACTTTTATGGTTGCTGCACTGTTTGCTTCAGTTAAACTTCTGAGAATGCAAAAATGAAACCCCGGGAAAGGAACCACTCGACCACCAGGAGAAAACAACAAACAGAAAAGCAAAAAAAAAACTTCCAAGTGGTGGGCTTCACTCCCCACACCCCACAATCTGGGGGGCTCTGCTCCCCAACCCCTCTAACTAAATATACCAACTCTGAGATTGCACTACAGTGAAGGAAGGGCAAAGCTCACCATGGTGACTAACTGTTTCCTTTCCTAGGGTTCCTTTTCGTAGTTTCAGGACTTCAATATAATGAGAGTCAGTGAAGTGAGGTTCGATGAAATGGGATTCAATTATGTAAGTATTCAATATTTTGAAGTAGAACCATACATATATATATATATATATATATATATATATATATATATATACATACATATATAACAGTCAAATCACTTATTGTGCTAGACAAACAAATGTAGGACTTTGTATGTATATGACAACAAAGAGTATATGACACATAACCTTGTATATACGTATCATCTGCACATAACTACGTCATTGTACATGTAGGATTGTGCATGTCCTGGTATATGTATGGCAATTTCACCTGTTTATGTCATAGTTGAAGGTGAAAACAGTTTAAGAGATAATCATTTACATTTCACAAGTCTGTTATAGTTTATGTAGTGTGGCACAGCAGGTTGCATCCTTATTTTCACAGAAGGACAGTGAACTGTGCTAGGGTTTGATCTCTGTTTTTACCAGGAACCACATTTGCAACAAGTGTATTAAATATTTATGTGTATACATTACTCTGTATTCCATAATGATAAATAAAGTTGGTCATGTTACTTATGATGAATGCTTTTCCCCAGGATTCTCAAAAGCTTGCACGGCGTGCATGATTAGTGTAAGAGGTAATTTTGCCATTATGGCGGCTGCGCGATCCACGTATGTGCCCGTTTGACGTGCGTGAGCGCTCTAGCACTAGTGCTGCATGCTCCCAGCCCCCATAAGGTGAAAACCATGCAAATGAGGTAAATCTGCCATCCAGGAAGCTGGAATCAGGGCTTGCAGGACTAGCATAATATGCAGAAATGTACTCGGTTAGTAACTGAGTATGGATCTGTAAAATCCAAAACAAGGACATGATAGCACCAAATTAAGGTGACATATCATTGAGGAAGCATGCCAGTGGCCAAGTATAAGGCTATTCACATTGCAAACATAGCAAAATGTCCAAAATACAACTTTTATATTATTGTGGTGGTGGTGCTGCAGTAGCGTTGTCGCCTCACAGTTAGACGTTGCCCGTTCGATTCTCAGTTAGAGCGTCTTCTGTGTGGCGACATGCGTGAACGGGCATTCCTTCGTTGAAGGTTGTGCATTAGGCCTGACAAGCCAGCATGTAAAACTCTACTGCCAATCATTAGCGGACCGGAGTTTCCTCTGTGGTGACCCCTAACCGGGAAAAGCTGAAAGACACAAACAAACCACCGATCACGGCTGGTTAAGCATAGGGCAGCGGCGTGCAAACAGGATCGGTGGGAAAAGAAGAAAATAAACCCAAAGCAAGCATTCCAACTAAAATCAGTATTCTGCCATGCAAGTCAATGGCAGGCAAAAGACAACCCGGCCAGGGAATAGTGGTTGCTAAGGTGGGAGGCACAGTGTGACACATGTAATTATGCATTAGTAGGCAATCCTATGCAAATGAG
Source organism: Protopterus annectens (assembly GCF_019279795.1). Taxonomy (NCBI): domain Eukaryota; kingdom Metazoa; phylum Chordata; order Ceratodontiformes; family Protopteridae; genus Protopterus; species Protopterus annectens. The sequence goes on from NC_056728.1 coordinate 1,843,440,513, forward strand.
GGGAAGGATAGTGAATCCCAGTTTCCACCAGCATGTGAGGCAGGTCCCAACAGTGTAAGAGTATTAATAGGCAAGTGCAAGACTATGAGGTAGGTGACATCATGGGCGGGCGTGTCAGGCATGCTGTCAGCAGATTGGAGCCCTGTGGCTCGGGGTTGCATCCAGCTTAGCACAGTGAAGCCAGGGGGTGTGTCTAAACCTCCTAGCACGTATGACAAAGTGTAATCGGCTGTGCGCGCCATGCACCAGGATCTACAGGAAGATAAAGGATGTGAAACCAGGAAATAGCAGCAGTGTGCACATTGGAGTACACCGATTGCACGGAGCACCCCTGTGCTGAAACAGAAGGGCAATGGAATGGGAAAGCAGCAGTAGGAACGTAATCAAGGGGTACTAGGTTTGCGGCCAGGTGAAACGTATCAGAACCAGCCAATTACATAGGTAGCAGACCAGCCCAGCCCAGAATGTCACTATAAACTATGCAAACACCTACCCCTCTGGTTTTTCCCACACCCTACACCACCAGTGTAAACAAGCAGGGAACTTTTAACCCTCACAACAGCAAAATGTTCGGGGCTGCAATAACTATCATACAACTTGTGAAAGAGGCTGAGGGTGGTGAAGATGTGAATGCTGCTGACCAACCCACAGTGAGGAGACGGAGAAGAGTGTACGGACCCAGGGTAACCTACCAAGGGATACATGAGCTGGAGATAGTGGAACACTATAGGGTGGACAGGGACCTCCTACAGAAAATTGTTGAGCTGTGCCGGCCACGCCTGACACACAGAACTAACAGAGGTGAACCCATCCCAGTGGAAATGAAGGTATGTGTAGGCCTAAGAATACTAGCTACAGGTACCTTCCAAAAGCCAGCTGGGGATATGATGGAGATTTCACATGCATCAGCATCCAGGGTATTACACCAGTTCCTGGTTGCCATGGCAGCACATGTCAGTGAGCACGTATATCTCCCCTTCACCCTTGAGGCGTTGGTCAGCAATATGCATCTCTTCCACCAAATAGCAGAATACCCTGAGGTAGTGGGTGCAATAGACTGCACGCACATACACATCAAAGCATCACCCAGTCAGCAGGGTAGGGTCTACATCAACCGCAAGGACTTTCCCTCCATCAACTACCAGGTCATGTGTGATGCCCAGGGCATAATACTGAACGTGTGTGCTGGCTGCCCTGGAAGTTATCACAATTTCCACATCTGGCATCTGACACAACTGTACCAGAAATTTGCCAATAGGGACATCCCACACGGTCACCTAGTGGGGGATGCTGGATACACACTGGAGGCATGGCTGATGACACCCATCAGAAACGTGCACACACCCGAACAAGAACTCCATAATGAGGCACATGCACAAACAAGAATCATAATAGAGCGTGTATTTGAGATGCTCAAGTCATGTTTCCAGTGTATGGACACATCCGGTGGAGCCTTGCAGTACTCACCAACTACATGTGCCCAAATCATCCTTGTATGTGCCATGATACACAACATGATTCTGCGAAAACAGCTGCAGCAGGAGCAGCAAGGGGCAGGGCCACACAGCCCCCCACAAATGCCAAGGCCTGCACAGACACAGAGTGACTCAGAGGAGGAACAACCTGACCCTGCCCCAGTAGGCAGAAGGAGGCGTACCCAGTATGCCCTGGCCCTGGCAAAGAGGCAATGCATAACACATACTCTGACATGGGAGGGACCCAGGGAATAGCACCTCTCTCTGACTCTCACATACAGTAAAAGGGATGCCAAACATTACACTACCTGTGCCTAACCATGCATAGGTAGTGTACTATGTGCATCCGACATAGGCAGCCTTGCAGCACCACCCTCAATACTGGGACACCCACAAGATAATCGACTCACACATGCCAATCAGGAGGGGGGTCACATACCCAACAACAGTCACAGCCAGCAGGACAAGTGTAGACAAATACAAACAAATGCTGTAATATGGCCTCTGAATGAGGGCTATGGGTAACGCCCCCTCCAGGCCTACACGGACAGACTACAGCAGACCAGGTAGTGGAAAGTCAGTTGTGATGGCTAGGAGGTCAGAACCTAATGTGTATGTAATCAAAAGATAAGAATGGTAGTACACCGATATGGCTTAGCCAGCACGATAGGTAAGACTACTGACTGAAATGGACTACAGGACATACCACTATAGTCCTAGCAAATGTGTACAAGTGTCAGGTGCCCCCCCACCCTACATAGAAATATAGTACAGTCAGGTGCACCCCCCCCCAATCCTGTGTAGAAACATAGAAATAGTCAGGTGTCCCCCCACTATGCAGACATGTTGCAACAGTCAATGCCAAATGATCAATGGATACCCTGCAGACAGAGCATGCTACCTGTCAGTGTACAACACAAAGGTCAGCAGTGCAGTACAAATCACTGGACATGATCCACACATGCAAAACAGACAGCCTTACTGGGCATGCTCACACACTTAGAGAAATGAAGGCAATGTCAGTCATCAACATACTGAAAGGTCATACTGGGCATGCTCACACACTTAAACACATGAAGGCCATGTATGCAAACACCAATGGACCAGACACATCCATCGGTTGCAATTGTTAATGTAGACACATGTCAGTATGCACCACTGATGCCTTGCACACACAGTGGATAGGAATACAGACATATATGTAAGGACAACACCATAATAAGCCAAAGGTAGATGGATATAGATGTGTGGAAGAGGGTGACTGTGACAAGGAGCCTTCCACATCTGTCCCACCCAGCACACAGCCAAAGGGCCCCAAACACATCAGGTGCAGATGTCACTCACTGCAGTTACTAGTGACCAGTACCTGTCAGCACCACAGACTATTTGGTTCACGTGCCAGCTGTGCAACATGGCTGTACAAGGATGTAGTCATCTAGTAGCCATATACACGTACCTGTGACATATGACCCCATGTGTGGCCGCATGTGGCATGTCACCCCTACATGAATGGGTTATGGGCCATGTACACACTGGCCACCCCATAGCATTATGATGACAAGCCTGCTGAGGTCATTCAATGTGAAATACACCTTTGGGAGAGTTGTAGCCCATAACTGCATACTGCTGTAGTGTGATAAACTAGTTAGGTAGGAGTTCTAACCCCAGACAAGGAAACTGTGAGTGTGTGTCAGTGTTTCTGTGTGTGTGTGTCTGTCTCTCACTGACTGTGTAGAGAGCAATGCCTTTTAGGCTACTCACACCCCTTACAATTCACATATTCACCTTTGGCAAGGCTGCTGATGTCACCCACCTAGAAATACTCCCCTGGGAAGGCTGTAGCCCAGTAATCTCCATAGCACAAACTGCAACTGAGTACTGCTGTAGTGTGATAATGTAGTTAGGTAGGAGGTAAAACCCCAGACATGGCAACTGTGCGTGTGTGAGTCTATGTGTGCATGTCTGTCTGTCACTTACTGTGTAGAGAGCTATGCCTTTTAGGACACTCACACACCTTACAATTCACATGCTCAACTTTGGCAAGGCTGCTGATGTCACCCACCTAGAAATACACCTCTGGGAAGGCTGTAGCCCAGTAATCTCTATAGCACATCTTGTAACTATGTATTGCTGTAGTGTGATAAACTAGTTAGGTAGGAGTTCCACCCCCAAACCTGGCAACTGTGAGTGTGCGTGTGTTCATGTGCATGTCTGACTGTGTAGAGAGCAATGTTTTTTAGGCTACTCACACCCCTTACAATTCAAATACCCACCTTTGGCAAGGCTTCTGATGTCACGCACCTAGAAATACACCTTTGGAACTATTGCAGCCCAGTAATCTCCATAACACATCCTGTAACTGTGTACGGCCATAGTGTAATAAAAGAGGTGGGAGTTCTAAACCCCTAGACCTGCCAACTGTGTGTGTATGCGTACATGTCTGACTGTGTAGAGAACAATGCTTTTAAAGTACTCACACACCTTACATTTCACATACTCAACTTTGACAAGGCTGCTGATGTCACCCACCTAGAAATACACCTCTGGGAAGGTTGTAGCCCAGTAATATCTGTAGCACATCTCGTAACTGTATACCACTGTAGTGTAAGTAGGAGTTCCAACCCCAAACCTGGCAACTGTGAATGTATGTTTGTGTGCATGTCTGACTGTGTAGAGAGCAATGCTTTTTAGGCTAGTCTCTCGCAGTCAGTTTCAAATGCCCTACTTTGGCAATCCTGCTGATGTCAGTCATTGTGAAATATACTTTCGGGGAAACACTACTCCAGTAATATCTGTGGCACGTACTATAACTGCGTAGTGCTGTAGTGTAATAAACTAATTAGGTAGGGGTTTTACTCCCAAACATGACAGGTGCATGTGTGTGTGTGTGTGTGTGTGTGTGTGTGTGTGTGTGTGTGTTTGCAACCCGTATCCTGTGTAGAGGTGGTTGTGACTGTGTGACACCTGTGGCCAATGTGGAGTGGGTTTTGCATATTTCTTATATGGTGGCCATACTATATATCACAATGTCCACTGTACAGGGATAACAGATGTGATATGGCTGAGAGGCTGGGGTGCAAAGCCATACCCATACATGTGACATCAAGGCCAGGCAATCACAGTTAGCAACTCAGAATTACCCAGAGCACACTCTCAACCCATGTATCATACACACACACACACACACACACACACACACACACACACACACACACACATGCCTAGGTAACAGCCAATATGTGGGTAGTACACTGCATATTGGCCACTGATAGTAACTATGGAGTGACATCAGTGGGCCACAGAGGGCATGTAACCCTGTCCTTCTGTACAATATGCACGTACGTGCAGACACATGTTACCCAATGGACACCTGCACCACCTGTGGTGCCATCACATGTGACCCACAAAGGACATATCATGCCTGACAACATGCCCTATATGGACAGATGTCACTGACACCAGGGAATGCTGATAGCATGCTCTCAATGTAGGTGCAGGGTAAAGCTGCTGGCCATTACCAGTTCCCGCCACAGGTGGGCAGGACTGGCACATCTGATGATAATCAGTGTTCACAACATGGGGCCGGACACTCCAGCTACAGTTCCACATGTCACTGTACATGCATGTGAGTGGTATGCACATCCCGGACACCGTCCATGTCATGGACTAAGGAACACAGACATGGCAAGCAATGCACAGCATTGGCCACACACAAGTCACCCACGTGACTGGATGGGGAATACAATACCCACCTGTGTGGGAGAATGCAGACACTACATCCCTGAGCCACAATGCAGACCATCATCATGTAGCCTGATGCCAAGGTACACCTATCACCTAAACTTGGACAGCTGTCTGGTGCAGTCGAACACCACACACCTGTGCAGACATGCACCCATGCATGTCAGTACTGGCACCCTGTGTGTTTGTGTGTGTGTTGCATGTTGCATATGTTTACATCCACATTCCCTACAACCCCCATGGGCATACTGCAGCACACGGTCTGAGGTCAGACACCTCCCCATACCCTTTGCCCATACAGCCCCCTATGACCTGTGTGGTGCATGGGATACCTGCACAGTGATGTGATGTGGCAATCTCACAACCGATGAGTTGTGCACCTGGCCCTGCCACGTTTGTCAATGTGTATCTGTCCTTGTGAGAGTGTGGCTGTGTTGATGCTGTCACCTATTCATGTGGACAGGCACGTGTATGTCACCTACCGTACAGCTACTGTATCCCTGTTGCAGATGTCACTCACCATCACATATATGTTCTGAGTGCTCCACAACAGGTAGCCTATGTGGTGCATCCAATAATTGCATCGAACTGTGCTAACACTACATAGTTGTCAGGGGTTTGATACCCTGTGCTGGTAGGTGTGTGACACAAACATGCTTCAGTTTTACCCTCCCACCCCTCCCTGACATGTATTTGCCTCTGTCTGCATCCACCACCCCCATCTGTTGGGCGTGGAGACCTACACCTGCTTTGCTTAGGCAGCAGCAAGTGTATTGTAAGTGATGCTCATGATCAGCTGATGGACTCTGCATGAATCACAGCCCTCCCCTAGCTGAGTGCATGTGAAACAGCTGTGGTAACATTCCCATAGCCAATTGTATGGAAACACGCTCCAATACCTAGGAATATCATGGTTGTGTTGGCCCTTTTCATCCACTGTGAGCAGGAACTAGATCTGTCATGTGGCAAACAGCATCTCATATGGATTGGTGTGTACCTTTAACAACATACACTGTGGAAACAGTGCAACAAACAGGAGGGGGATGTGCCTGACCTGACTACAGACTGAAAGTGCTGCTATATTGCATTTGGAGTAATGTTGCTTTAACAGTGTTTGTGTGGATATGGCTGTTGTACATGTCTCAATACCTGCCAAGTCAGTTACATGTTTATGGGGAATCACCATCTGCAGGGTCATCTGCAGCCTGGGCAATGTTGTGTCTGTGGTTTCATGTCTCACCTATGGAGCATCTAGCTGTGGACTGCAAAAGGTAGTATGAGGATTGCAGTCAGTAGATGGAGAAAGCCGTGATAGTCACAAACGTCATATCCCTCACAGGGCATATGTTGCAACAAACCTGTAACAACAGTAAATGTATGCAGTTATCACATCAACATGTCAATATTGGCCCTGTGTATGTGCTTCCAGCCACACCTCTGTCAACCTTTGTACATATATATGTTATTGTTTGCCTTTTCGGCTTTTCCTGATTAGGGTCACCACAGCGGAACTCCGGTCTGCTAATGATTGGCAGTAGATTTTATATGGTGCCGAGTTGCCAGCCCGACGCCCAACCTTCAGTGAAGGCACACCCATTCATGCATGTCTTTCAGAGGCCACTCGACTATGGGGAGGACATGCAGACTCCACACAGAATATATATATATATATATATATATATATATATATATATATATATACATATATATCTATCTGTGTGCAGATAGATATGAATATGTGTATACAGATATATATCAATAGATATCATAGAGGACATGACAAAGACATATATGAACACAGGCACCATCAATGGGGGTGGGGGGCTCAAGCAACACATGTCTCACATGTGGTGAGATCCTCCCTGCAATACATTACCGACTGTTGCAAATGCCATAACCAGGACCTGACAATACATGGGCACAAGATGTTAACAGTAGGCCATCCTACCTGTATTATGACATGTTGGTATTGATAACATATCATGTTGTACGGTCTGTCTACCATAGTAAATGTACAATGTGTAAGCAATGAATGGTCCTATGATACCTATACTCAAACACATGTATGCAGATACTCATATGCAGTGGTATGTCTAGGAAGATGCATGACAGGGTGCACACCATACTGAACTGCCAGTATCCCTACAGTTGCATCCTCATCTGATGGACATTGTATGAGTCACCCATACCACAGACAAGTGTTGCCTGACACATATACCTACAGAGATGTCAATGGATGTAACACAACAGACTGGTTGGTATATATAGGGAAGGTTCAGTTGTGTACTGTTACAGTTGTATATGCCACGTCATATAGCTGATTATGCTCTGACATACATACAAACAGAGTAATGCAACACACAAACATTTCCTTTAGGACAGTAGTCCAAAAGCATCACATCTGTTGGTGTCCATGCCAAAGCATTCAGGTAATCCAACAGAAAAGACTGACATGGACACAGCATAACAAAGTATCCACAGTATGTCATGCAGATATATAGCCCAGTGGCCTCTAAATACACTCTGCATGCAATCCCTAGGGTGATAAGACCTGGGTTGACACTATGGGTGGTATCTGTCACATAACAATGCATAGCTGTAATCATCACAATCACAATGATGGCAATCAGCAGTAGGCCAGCAGTGGTCACAAGGTACAATGTATTGTAATGTACATCCGCATACCATAGGACAGCTTGCTACCAGTGGTCCTCACATGTTGTAACACCCTGTGATACCTGTGGTGCATACCCCCAATACACTGCCTTACAGGGGCATAGCACACTGTTACATACACTGACCTCGAGACTGCAGAGGTGCACACATGTGTTGTGCAAATGAAGCCCACATATATATGGTGCATATGGGCTGTGCACGTTAGTTATTGACAGCATACCTGATAACCAGCCAGTCAGATGACATACTGCTGGACATGTTGTGTGTAGTAGGGGCTGTGTCCGTGGACATTACCAGGACATTACCTATATGTGTGTACAGTATTATGGTCAGTGTACGTATGGAAGGGGTCTGCAGCCTTCACTATCCAAATAGCCACGCCTGACCCCTCACCCACCAAAGTAATGTCACCGGGGGGCACAACAGCTATCTGACACCTACAATGAAGATAGCAGAGCATATATGGTCCCATATAAAGTAATACTACATATAATATAACCACATGTATAACAACAATATCTGACATTTGTCCATACCTGTGTTCCTGTGTTAGAATGACAGGGTGTGTGTGTGTGTGTGTGTGTGTGTGTGTGTGTGTGTGTGTGTGTGTGTGTGTGTGTGTGTGTGTGTGGAGTGGTAGTGTGCCCATTAATCCTCACAGGTACAAGGACCCACTACTGCAGGGCTGATGAGACACCTGTGGCTACAGATCCACAGGTTGCAGACCCCTGGGTTAGGACGATTGCTACTGTATGTGTATTGCACTTATGACACACGGGCTCTGTACAGACTGTGGTAGACACTATTGTTCTCTGTCCATTTCTTTCTGATGTTACATGCTGCTCCAGTGGTAACCTTGTGTATCATATGTGGCTGTAGCTGCATTGCCATTGCCTGTGGGTATGCATTTACTCAAAGGTGTCTGCTATGCTGTGCTGTGACCTGCGTGTCGAGCCTGCTATACTCGCAGGTACATGTGTATTCCCCCATACAATATGTATTCTGGAGTTGTGGCAGTCTGCCTGTAGTTCGCCCAATGCTTTGTGACATGCCTAGCAGCCTACTGTAAATACCTAGTGTGCTGTTATGTCCAGTTATTTGCAGGACATACTGCTGCCAGACCAGCACAACTGTTGTGTGTTACTGACAAAGCTGTGGTATAGGTTCATAGGTAGGTACTAGGCTATCTGCCCGAAGGCATTTATAAGCCTAGCCATGTGTTGGCTTTCGCTGCCCCCTTAGATTAGTTCCCTGTGCCTCTGTCCAGCAGAGCCATTGAAGTGGCTGGATATATATATATATATATATATGTATATGTATATATATATATATATATATATATATATATATATATATACTGGGGTAAACTTTCTGTTTCCCACCCACTGTATGCTGTACAGATGTATGTCATTCTCTACTGGGTAGTATGTGGACATGTGAACTCAGCAGCACCAGGTAGTATGTGTCTGGACAGACTGGCGTGTGTGCATGCATACACTGTGTGGGCATGTGTACCCCAGTATTGTGATATACCCATGTACATGGTTAGTAACAACCACATTGGGAGGTGTGGTCCACATTTCATGCATGAAGGGGACATGTGTACAATTCTGGACTGACCACAGAGTGCCACACTATCCACATATAGTGGTCATATCCCTGCTGTAGTTCACAGCATCATTACTGTGCTAGCAGTGGGTCTGTACTATGCTGCCCCTAAGATGTCTGTCCATAGGCAATGGTGCATATGTCTACAGCAGATGCGACCTACCACAGCCAACATGTCTGTTAAGACACCCCTATGACAGTGGCAACAGTCTACACATATACCCGCAATACATCAGTGATATCCCCTTGCACTATGGTCTTGGGACTATTGGTACTGAGGTCAGACTCTACTCCATGTTCCGGACATATGGCAAACTGATATGTGTGCACATATAGCCACATATATATGTAGATATATACACATATACATATCCACATACATATATGACCATATACATATCCACAAACATATATGGGATATATATATATATATATATATATATATATATATATATATATATATATATATACACATATAAATACCACACGTATGCATACACACAGCACTGACTTCAACAAGTGGCTAAGCATCTGCTGTCATTCAAAGGGGATCCGTTATCTGTCTGCCTGGGGTGACATGATGTGTAGACCACGATGGTCTGGCATAGACGAACTGCACGTGTTGCCTCTAGGATTTAGGTTACTGGCAACCCCATAGCACCTAATCTAGGCAAGGTTCAAAGGGTAAATCCACCACTGTAACAGATTCAAGCATTCAAAACTGCCGGTAATGCGGCTCAATGTTGGGCGTCTAAACCTAAACAGGTGCTCTCCGAAGCCACACATACAAATGGGGAACATCGATATCTGTGCAGTACTTGGGACCTGGTGCAATGCTCCAGAAAGCACATCTGTAATACCTGGCTATAAACCTTATCACACATGTCAGGCAACAAACCAAGACCGCATACACTACAGGTGGAGGAGTGCCCATATTCACCAAGGTCATTCACACTTCCAGCCTAGTGTCAAACACAATGCATCTGGGAATCACCAAATGCAACTGACACTATATAAGACTACAATCAAAATTGCAGCTGTCTACTGATCCCTCTCCATGGTCCAAGGTCCTCACTACACCATTACACACATACTGGACAATATTAAGATACAATCAAACACCATAATACTGGTTTATTCCAAATAATCTGCCATTAACTGTGAAATCACATTGTGTACCACCACCCTTTACCAACGGTTCCGGGAACACATACAGTCCAAATCCTTGGATCAACTAGTCCATGGTCCAACCAAGGTCTCCAATAACATAGACCTGGTCATTCCCAACATGGTTGTCAGATGCCCAACACCAGTGGCCACCCCTCATAGGTCAGGTTTGACCATTAGGTAATCACCATTGACATCCACATCCCACCCCCACCCGCCAGTAAGGATCGTCCATGAATACCCTCTGCAAAGCCTACACCATGCTACTCAAGCCAGATGTGACAAACTTCATGACAACCATGGAGATGGGAGCTGAACGTGCAACTGGTAATTCCAACAGTAAGGCACTGTGTAGACACACTTACTCGTGCATGCATTGCGCTATCCCACATAGACCCAAAACACTGTCCTCCAAACAAGGAAGTCAGTCTTGTGCTCCACTGCCATGAACAGTCTATACAACAGAAGGAAGACACCGTTGTAGTTAACAGGATAATCCCAAAATGGAAACTGCTCCTTTACCAGCCTCAGTAAGAAGCTGCTATCCCTCAAAAACTGCCACAGCTTGTTACATAAATATTATTGCCATTGATTCCAAAGAGAACCACAAGGCATTCTATAGTTATGTCCAGGATCTGTACTGCAATGCTCAAAATTGCTCTGTGCTACAACAGATTGGCATTAAATATTCTGATTCAAAGGAGTGTTCCAATAGCATAGGCAGACCAAGTTAGTGACACGTTCAGCCTCCCTCACCTCCTAAAGGGCACATCTCAGTAAAAAAAGGTTGCCAAATGCCAGTAATCATGGCCATACAGGTGGAATCCACTGACTCCACTGCTAGGAATACAGCGGCCATGGGACTAGATGACATCCTGGGCTGTGTAGTACATGAACTACTACATAACCCTACATCTCACCTAAGTACCATGTGTTATCATAGCCTTACCTCAGGCATCTATCCCACTGAGTGGCGCACAGCTACAGTTACCACACTCCACAAGGGGGAATCCACCTTGGATCCTGAGAACTATCATCCCATCAGTCTGATGAGCCAGATCTGCCAGGGCATGGAATGCATTATCATGCAACTAATTAACAAAGACATTGGCAACCAGTAAACACTGGACCTTACCCTGGCTGGGCTTGTGCAGGGTCGGTCTTGTCTCCTGTCCCTGTTTGACTACTTTGATTCAGTCCCCGGAGTTATGGAGAAAGGTAAGGCGGTGTGCACAGCCTATTTGGATTCCGCCAAGGCCTTCGACAACATCGCCCACTCTGGAGACATAGTTAAATATGCAGAGCTGGCCATAAATACCTGTGTCACTCAATGGGTTGCCAAATGAATTACCAAAAGAGGCCAGAATGTAAACATAGCCATGTCTGATCCCTGCTCCAGACAATTGATTAATTTGAGTACGTCAGAGATGGTCCTGGACACCTCTTGTTTGCCATGTGCTTCCCTGAAGTACAGGACTACACTACTGAACTCTGGCTGACAAAGTTCACAGATGGCCGCAAATGGGAGCCATTATTGGATCCCCAAATGATGTGGATATTCTAAAACATGGCTTAACAGACACAGATGCTTGGTGCCAGACCCATGGACTCAAGCGTAATGGCATGTAATATATAGTTATCCCCTTTGGGCATACTGTGCACCCATGAAGTACCACATAGGTGTCAGTACACTAAACACTGACAGTGTGCTGACAGACATAGGGACACAGGTGGACAGTGGTCTCACCTTCATTAACCACATAGCCATGACAGTTAGGAAACCTCCTATGTGGCACACCTCATCACCAAGAGCATTACATCCAGAGATAAGGGGGTACATGTCCCACTGTACTTATTCCTAATTACACCCTGTGTAGAGTACAACTCTCCATTTGGTATGTACCTCGCAGGACAGCTGCAACAGTTGGGAAGGCAGTGGAAATACCTCCTTATATGAATCACAGCCATCAAACAGATGGTCTATGCTGACCATCTAGACATCCTCCAGCTATACTCTGTGGCATACTGTCTACACAGAGGCTATGTCAAACCCTGGGAATTGGCATCTGTAATGTGTATGTACTGCCATATACAGTGCATGTGTCTATGTGCTCTCATTACTGTAGCAAAGGGTATTGAGTGTCATGTCTGGGACACACAAGCATATGAGGCCTGCACAGCACTGTTATCCATGCAACTGTTTGACATGCAGTGGTAGCAACCCAGGGTACATGCTGTCACACAGGCATGCAGTGTAACATGGCAGTACTACTGTTGACAGTGCTGTCCCAGGGAAGGATGCAGTGCTAACATTACTACTGACAACAAGCACACCTGCGGGCATAGCTGCACTCTGAGGGCTCACTGTCATGTACCTGGTGTGTGGGCTGTGTCACCATATATATGCCCTACTGGATGATACTCAGACATGTGGAATGTAACTGTGGAGTACTGTCGGCAAAGCACATGTTAGTGAGGGCTTACAACATGTAGTAATGGCATACACATTGTTGTCAAACATTCATCTGTTGACACATTCATCCTACTGCATAGCTACTCACAAAACTGGTGTCTGTCAGTCCCTCTACAGATGTGCAGATGGCAGGTCTCCAGCTGGGATATGTACAGGCAACCTAAGCTTGATAGACACTGACGTGTGGCCAGCTGTGTATTGCCCATCACATATAGGGGACATCACCCTGTATGGGCCACATGCCACCAGTACCTACACTATACTACCACAGCCAAATGAACATGCTTGAGTACAGGTCTCCATCACAGACACTAATCACATGTTGTACGACATGTTGCATACATGTCAACTGGGCCACCTTGGTGGCCATGTGTAGAAGGCACCCAGACGATTGGCTGATGCATGTCCCTCTCCCCCTGCAAGTCACTAAAGTGGTGTCTGTCAAAAGATTGCCTGCTGGCACATGGCAGGTGGCATGAGACCAATGTACACACACAACCTACACATCCAGTCCCCTCATGGGCAACAACCAGGTACACAGCTATAACCACCTACATCAATGCACTACAGTATTGACACATGTACGTGTGCATTACTGAGGATAGCATTGTTTGTGTGCTAGTGCACTTGTAGTTGGAAAGTCCATGACTGCCTTCACACCCACCGCCATTCCCATTGCCATAGTCAGATGTGGCCACTGCTATATTGGACATGACATGTAGCCTGTTACACTCCTCTCCCTAACAGCTACATGTGCCTTGCAGTACTAGCACAACAGTGTTGTACAAATGGGTCAGTAGGCATAGGAATCCCATTGAGGTCTGCCACATGTGTGTATGTGTGCATGTCTGCATATCTGTAGGGTACACCATTCCAAGCCCACATACTCCTATTATAATACACATTGCCACACAGTAGTACAGATATCGTTGTTGTTACCCATAGGTGTGGCAACACAATGCAACACCCTACTATGCCTGTGGCATGTGCATTACATGCATAACCCTGTGGTACCACAGTTGTGATATGCAATGGGTTGTTTTGGCGTTGTGGCCAGTGTGTGATAGTGGGTATGTCAGAGTATCAAGATGTGTTCCAGTGTGTACAATATCCAGTGGGGGGTGTGGGTGCTGTATACACGGTCTTTACACCATGGTACGCCTGGTGTATGGCCCACGTACCACTCTCTGGTGGCCACTGTCACCATCACCCATACAGGTAACAGATAACAGGATACAGCCCAGTTACACATGTACTGTGTGCAGCCTACCTGTAACACATTAGACCCACGGACTAGTTAGTTAGCAAAAATACACCCAGGTCTCTAAGATGTGTGTCTACCTGTTATGTGTCAGTCAATGTGTATATGATGGTATGACACACTATGTATTCTCCATATACAAACAGTGCATCCCCATTACCATATTGTACATGTCTGTGGATGTTCTGCATGTAACATGTGACCTGGTACACACCTCAACCTACAGATGGTGTCATGTGTGCAATGACAGCCACACAGTTCAGTAGCACTACATACCTGGGTAGGGGTCTAGATACAGTGTCACCAAGTAAGGATGTGTGTGTATGTGGATGGGTTGACATAAGGGTGCAGATTATACCTGTACCAGCAGGCCACCAGTCAATGTTGCATGGGCAATAACTGTTATACATATCTGTGACATGTGTGCAACTGTACACCAGATATGTCATGGCCATGGTGTCACCACAGTGACATACCCTTGTAGAATATGATTAGAGACCATCCTCCTGCTGACACATGTATGCCTACAGCACAAATGGATAACAGTATGGGGATAACAATCGGACAGGGATATGGCACAGGTATCATCATATGCACAGAGTGTATTGCTGGTGTGCCAGAGGCCGTGGGTGGTCCAAACATGTGTCACCATGTGTTTGGGTGAGGAGTGTGGCTCTTTGGGGCATGGTGATGTGGTCTGTGTGTTGGTATGGGGTCACCCTGGTTGTGGTTGCATAGTGTGTGGGTATGCATGCACACAGTTCTGTCATGTGGCTGCCATGTACTGGTGATGTTGGACAGCTGCAGACCATACCTGGATAGGTGTGCAGTTCACTGCTTCCGGACATGGACACACTGACTGTGCCTGCCAGGGGTTCCATGGGCACATGCAGGTACAGACCTTGAGGTGCTACTCTCCCCTGATGATGACATATGTCCACTGGAACCATGTCCCACCTGGGACTGGTCAGGGCCATGTGCACAAGGCCTGCTGTGGTGTGGTGTGGACAGCAGCTCCAGTGGTGTGCTGGGGCTGGTACTGCCATTACAGGAGCGGCTGGGCATCCTGGCAGGTCCACATTGACCACCAGTTGCTGGTGTTTCTGGCCACATCCATGCAGCCATCGCACCACTCCCACCACACATTCTAGCACAGACATACCACAGTGGAGGAGGCCCACCATCGCACCCCACTGTCTATCCATGACCTTGGTAAATTCACCGAGGGCAACAGTGAGTTCATGGAGATTGCCACAGCTGCAAAAGCAGAGCTCTGCAGCCTCATGCCCTGTCTGGTGTGCATTTCCATATGTGCCTGTGCCTCCATTATGGCCTGAAACATGTTCCTGGTGGTACCAGTCGTGGCGCCTCTGCTAGGGGCATGATGACCTGCAGCCCTCCCATGAGCACCATGATACATCTGCTGATGTGGTGGCCTTCTGGACATCTGGCTATGCCGACTGTGACCCAACACAGTTGGCATGGACACCACACTTTCCTGGACATTGCCACCAACCGCCAACTGTCCCTCTGCTATGGCCACATGTGTTGGAGTTTGTAGGGGCCCTGTAACTGTGTGTGGGCTTCGGGTGGCTAGGAGGGTGATGACACATGTTGGTGCAGTGTCAGCTTCTGACAACCCCACCTGTACATCACCTGTACCATCATCATCATCAGTGTCTGTAGGGACACCTACCTCAGTTTGCATGTAGGAGGGACCCTGACCCACCTCACCACCTGTGGGGGAAACAAATACACACTTTAAGACCTGTACAGCATTGCATAACAGTACACACACTCACACAACAGCCATCTTACTACCTCACTTTCCTTGGGTTTACAGACAGTCCCACATTCAGTTACATCTATTCCCCATCCTGCATGGAACTTGCTAATATACACACATTACTACTGCCCATTAACATATCATTCCTCTCCATGCCTACACATGTGATCACAACACCTGACCTGTTACTCCATCACCTCCCTGACTTGGGTGGAGTAGGTTGTACAAGGCCTCACTGCTGTCATCCTGTATTACCCTGTGTATGGGCAGTAATGGTGTACATGGCCCCTATATGGTTGGGGCTGCTACATTCATTACATATGTCACACACTAGAGCCTCATACTACAGTCTTGCTCAGTCCATGCCACATCTGCTGCACAAGTGACCCATCATGTGGACAACAGTACTACCTGGATACACTCACTGATGTGCTTTGGTAATTCCCCATTGCATTTGTAGTGTTGCATATGTGGGTAGCCGGTTACCTATCTGCTGCTGGTAATATGATGTGTATACCTGGTATCTACTTCACCTCCCAATGCTTGTTCCATGCTACAGACCTTGTTATGCTATCAGCTGTCTTGTGTTCACATTCCAGACAGGTTGTCCTGGTGTCCCATGTCTCACTCCATGCACATGTACAGCACAATCCTAAGGGGAAGTACTGCCATGTGGTCAATCCCACTATTGCTTGTGCATACATGGACACCCACATGCACACACGCACACACACACAGACACACACACACACGCACACACACGCACACACACACACACACACACACACACACACACACACACACACACACATACACACACACACACACACACACAAACACAAAATTCACACCCCTACATGTGAATTTGCACAACATTTATACACACAGTCCTCCCATTACCCTTCTGTCAACATGCATTACATATGGTGCTCAACAGCATGCAGTGCAACTATAGTGACTTCACACTAGCAGCAGTATACATGTGTGTGTGAAGCATGGGCTGTGTTGGTAGGGGATGGCCCTTCCCCTTGTTAACACTGCACCCATGTACAAAGTGTTACTGTGGACCTGTTCCGCACCCTGCCTTGTACTGTGCACCAAACCTCGCAGGTGTAGAAATCACTGCTGCATATGTAGTACTGTGTTGGTTATGTCAGCTCTACTGCTCACAGCCCCTATGTGTTATAGCAACTCATACCTTGGATGATATGTGAACAACTATCATTTGTGAATGCCTGATGTCTGCGTTACAGATCACAACATCAGCAGTGCATGTATGACCAGTACATGACTATTACATTGACAACCAGCGGACCTTACCATGGTTGTGGGGGGTGCTCTACACATGTCCCAGACCTCTGCATGGTTGCAAGGTCTACTCATGTACACATCCCTTGGAGTGCACACACTGCTGTCATGAGTGCTGTGGGGTCAGGGTTACGTCTGCCACGTTTACTTAACCTGATTGTGTACAGCTGCAGCCATGGTGGTGTTGAGTCACACATGTCCCTACTGTACGCCGCGTGTCCTGCCATACTTCACAGCCCTGTGGACACATTGCACATTGACAGGATGTTAGTTATCTTGCATGTGTCTGTTGTACCATTCTGATACCCCCAATATGGTCTCTACTGTGATGCAATGCATTTCACAGCAACAAAATGTGAACATATACAGCATGCAGTATGGGTAGGTGCGTTAGATGTGTGCATGAGATATCCCATAGCTATTACATGCCCAGTGTATCATCATGCATGAACACGAACCATACTCACTGGCTATATGCTGCTGCCATGGTGGTATCCTGGAGGGACCTACATGGGAGTGTGAGAAAGGTGATGTCAGTGGCCACAGCTGTGGCATTCATAAAAGATGACTGCAGCATTATGTTACATCAACAGTAGAATTCCACAATATTACAGCTTATACACAACTGTTTATTACTACTACACAGCAGCAGACTATGTATATAACATCTCAGATTTGCATGATGTACCTGTACAGATGCAGATGCATACACAAGAGTGGTGTACCGATGTGCCCCGGGGTCTTACCTGCACGCTGCTCAGCTGGTGTGTTGGTGGCACCCACCTCCACAATGTGCCCTGCCAGGTGTTGTTGCTGCAGGTGGGCAGGTGCCACAAGACTGCTGTCAAGCTCCTCCACACGGGTGAGGGGTGGATGGGCGAGTTGCCCCCCATTGCAAGGTGGTCCCCCCTACGGCAGCTGTACGCCGACATACATGGCGAAGCAGGTTGGTGCAATGATGCCAGACCTGTTCATAGCTGCGGTTATGCAGTCTCACATCACTGACCCTGTGGACTAGATCGTTCCACAGGGCGGTCCTTTCCTGCTGGTTATGAGCTGTCCACCCAAACAGCTGTTCATAGTGCTGTACCAGGTGGTCGATAATAGCCTCAGTCTCAGCGGTGCTGTATGCGGGCAGACATCTGTGTGCCATGTTCCCTGGAAGACATAAAGATGGAAACAGGTCTGAGCCACCCATACAGCAGGGTTACCATAGTTCTTAATACACGTGATTGTCTCCCCCTACCATATCAGCTGCAACAAACCATTCACAGAATGCAATTGTTATGTCGGCTACTTACCTACCATTGGGACATATGTTGTATTGTACCAAGCTTTGTGCTATGTGTTTGTGCCATGCTTTGTGCTATGTGTTTATAGCCATGCTCCCTGTGGGGACACTATCTTTGCTGGCCTGTTATAGACTATTTCACTTGCATGCCATTGTCAGTGCCACTATATATATAAATATATATCTATGTACATATAAGTGTAGATATATGTTGTACGTTGTTGATATACCTATGTCTATATGAGTGTCTGTGTATCTGTAGACATACACGTCACATTCTGTATCACACAGATATTTATCTATATGTGGGGTGCATGCAGACATTTGGTCCGCATTCTGTAACTGTCTTTCATTCACAGCTGCACTGTTCTGTCTTGCTGCAACACAGACAGGTGTCACATGTGAACACAGACTAACATTAGGGTGGTATATAAGGTGTGAGATTGCTGGTACGCCTATTATACACCTATGGCATTTGTGCATGCTACATTACACATTAACATGACTGTCCTGCAAGTGGTGTGCTCTGACACCCATGTGTCCATCATGATGGCAGTATTCCACCATCAGCTATTGTCCACACTAGCATAACACACACAGATATTATGACTGACATATTTGTCATTCATTGCTGATCTGCACAGTTGGCGGGTATGTCCCACTGCCAACAGGGACAGACAGTATTGTCCAGAGCAGTTGTTCAGTGGAACATCATTACAGGGACAACTACAGATGGCTCATATCAAACATTCAACATCATATATCCTATAAATCTATACCACATACTACATTAAATTACATATAGTTATGTTTTACATACCTTTTTCTTTTTAGGACGTCCTACGTTTATACGTCCACACTACTTCTACATATGTATGGCTACTAATACCTTTTGTCTGTGTATATGTGTATGTACCTATATATCTCATCTATATATATCTTATCTCTCTCTCTCTCTCTCTCTATATATATATATATATATATATATATATATATATATATATATATGTATGTATACCTGAACATAATTGTCAATGTATAGATGTGTGTGCACATCTGTACCATTGTAGTGTACCCCTTCCACATTGTACATTCTCTATGGTAGAATGACTTTTCTGCATGATATGTTACAGATATTGCCCTGACATGTACAGGTGACTTGGAATACTGTTGGAGCATTTTAGCTGTGTTGTTGAGAGTCCTAATGTCATGTACTGCATGTGCTGGATAGTGGATTGCTCAGCATATCCGTTAGGGCTTGGGGGGGGTTACATAGCAGTAATTACCAGGTGCCCCTCATTCATGCTACCACCCCCATTAACTGTGCTTATGGTGTTACTGAGCGGATCAGGAGTTTGTTCCCATGTGGTAATGCTATACTCATGTCTATCTGTATATATATATATATATATATATATATATATATATATATATATATATATATATATCTGCATAATCATATATGTGAAACCCCCATATATAGAGTGATAGATATGGACATTGATATAGATCTAGATATGTATATGTATATATCTATGTGTATGTATATATATATATATATATATATATATATATATATATATATATATATATATATATATATATATATATATATATATATATATATATATATATATATATATATATATATATATATATATATATATATATATATATATATACACATATATATATGGATATATACACACTGAACATATTTATCTATCTATGTACTAGTGTTGTTATATGATTATTTGTGAGTCATGCATACACATAGATATATATATATATATATATATATATATATATATATATATATATATATATATATATATAGATACCTATAGCTATCTGTCTACATTTACAGATATATATCTGCCCATATGTCCATGCATGTTCGGCTTATATGTTTGGCCTGTACCTCATTCTCTTGGCAATTGACATGGATGGTCTTAGGATTGAAGTCAGTCACTCGTGCTAATAGGTTCGTGTTTCAGACTTTTCATCTCCTTCAAAATATGTGTTCTAGTACATATAACTGTGTAATTAGTAGCATTTTAAGTGTATTAGAGCAGCATTTGACAGATATCCCTATTTGTACCCACAGATTGGCACACTTTGTCCAGAATTCTTGCATTACAAGGTTGTGTGGTATGATATTACGACATTTCCTGTGCTGTTGACTGGTTGTGCTGGATGATATGTTTGTAAAACTAAGAAGGTTATGTACATTTGCCATGGCTTATTGGTAAATCACTTTGTGTATGATGTGCTGGGTCCTGGGTTCGGGCCTTGCAGAAGCTGTATATTTTGTTGCTGTGCAGAACACCAGCCATGGGATACAGAGTGATTATGGGACATTTGAGCAGTTGTACACAGGTGTGCACGGGGTTGTGCAGCGCTAACCTATGCTAACCTCCGGGTGCGTTTCCTTACAC
Source organism: Protopterus annectens (assembly GCF_019279795.1). Taxonomy (NCBI): domain Eukaryota; kingdom Metazoa; phylum Chordata; order Ceratodontiformes; family Protopteridae; genus Protopterus; species Protopterus annectens. The sequence continues at coordinate 1,843,461,737 of NC_056728.1, forward strand.
TCAGTTAGATTCTACTTTGCCTAATCTGTGTAGGCAATGCTAACCTCTGTGCAAACATATTTACACATGCTTACTACTGCTTATCTATGCTTACTACTGCTTATTTGTGCTCACACCTGCTTACTAGTGCCTTATTCATTATGACGCTGACACTTCACATGTGCATTTAATGCAGTGCTCCTGTTCAAGTATAAATATTATTTAGTAGGTTATACAGCAAAACAATGTTGATATACAGATTTCACATGGAAAATAGAATGTGCTGCAGTGGGACTTGAACCGGGAATGAGTGCATTTTAGGCGGATGCTCTGCCCACTACACTATTGCTGTTCTGCTTCATTTGCATATTTCTACCTTAATGTCATATCCATGCTCCCTTTCCCTGGCCCCCGAGCTTCATGTACACAGCATCCATCCATTCTCCAGTTGCTAGCCCTGCCATACCACACCTCCACACATTTCCCTCTCTGCACGTCTCGGTGCTCCTCCATTATACTGTCTCGACCCAACCTTCTGCAGGCTCTTCATCCGTTTAATCCATGTACATTCGAGCCTTCCCTTGATCCTCCTCTGATACTGTGGAAGCATCTATGTGACCGACAAAGTTTGGTTCATCCCGCCAGGGATGGACCTGTTGTTGTGTCATGAGTAGACTTTGCTGGTCTACACTGTTTCTCCCACTGGTAGCATCCTGCCAGGGGTTTGAGAAGCAGCGGTTTGCTCACACACCAGACCAGCCTCATCTCCTGGTTCTGTGGATGCAACTCCCCAGTTGTGACATTCTGTGCATGAAGCACTCCCCCATGGTGTGCCCTGTTTTTCATTCCTCACTTCAGTATTATACAAGACTACTGTTCTCACAGTATGTGTGGACAGGCACTATTCATTGACACTCATAGACTGTTCAGAATACTGTGATTGAGCAATGTACACATGTTTGCTGGTATTAATCTACATACTTACATACATTTCCTATACTGTTGACTGACTGTGCTGGATGATATGTTTGTGATAACAGCAGCTGATTGTATATCTGCCATGCCTTTGTGGTAACTCACTTAGACTATAGTGTGTAGGGTGGGGCAGGGTTGGAACCTGGGAGTGCTGATTATTTTGTTACTGGGCACGATGAGAGCTGCTGACTATAGAGTGCCTAAGGCACTGAGGAGGAAGTGTAGGCAGGTATGTGCTGGTGTGCACGAGGCTCAGACTTGCTGACCTCTGGTTACGGCATCTTACACTGGGTTGGCCTCTACATTGCTTAACCAGTGTGGATATTGCTTACCACCACCCAAACAGGTGTAACCCCGCTTGCTGCTGCATATCCCTGTGCTACTTCATGTATTCAGATCACATTTGATGTCTGGGACAATCCGACTGGATGCTTCCCCGTTGCCCGGGGTGTAGAGCTCCACAGTACACCCCAGCTACACATTGCACGTACTACTGAGATGTACACATTCATAGAGAGTAACAGATTTACCATAGCCATGTACTACATCATTCATGCTTAGTTCACATTAAAATGTCGGTATTATACATGCTTAAGTCAGGTGTACATGTCAGGTATGACTGTTGACAAAGGTCAGTTAAAGGTGAAGTGGGATTCCAGTTTAACAGTTCTGGATAGGTTACACTCAGGTATTCAGGTTAGGTTTAGTTATGCCATACCTGTATGGTAGAGTAGAAGTGAATAGTAAAGGAGTAGGTATGTAGGTAGAGGGGGAGCATTTTAACTGTATAGTTGGTCGTTGGACTGATTGGTGGGGGAGCAGTAGTGAAGGTTTGCAGGATGTTGGGGTTTGTATCCGAGGCAGGACAGGAGGTGTGGTGTCACTAGTTGGTGTAGGGCTATAGAGTGTTAGTTGGGGGGTGGACTTTGCCAAATGTTGAGCAGGTAGTGATCCAAGTGTGCTTGAGTTTTTCCTTCATGTGTTATTTACATGTGTCATGTGGGATAGCTGCAGTAATACACGTGGGTTGGGGGTTCCAGATTCTGCCAATATAGTTGTGAAGAGGGTGTCACCTACTTGTCACTGTGAACATTACTAGTAATGAAACAGGGGTCGATAGGTAAGTGGTGTTAATGGGCCACACAGAGGGGCAGATAGTAGGGGACATGTCCAGGGATGTGCAGGAAAGCTGATGGGAAGGTCCACAGCTGGCCATTTCTTCTACATCAACAGCTGTGCATATACCCTGTATTTGGGGGTAGGTTTGGACACTCACACCCCTGGGTGGGGGTGAGGACAACAATAATACCTTGTGATGCCAATTAGTTCGGCTTACATGCCTACAGTGGGGTGTTGCAACCATGTGTTCTTTGGTGTCATTTATTGGGTTTGCAACAACACATCTGGTTATACTGTCCTTTGCCATGTAAACTAGACTTTGCTGCAGTGGGACTCGTACCGGGCATGACTGCTCGTTAGGCGATGGCTCTGCCCAATGCACACTATTACTTACATCCCTGGGGTGGTCCACATAAAACTGCTCCAGCCCACACCTGCATGCCTAGGTCCATTATTTCATACCCATAGTTCCCCCTTGCACCTCCTCTACAGCACTCTTCCTTACTCCGGGTGCAAGTCAGGTCTAAACACACCACTACACACTGCCCACTCTCCACTTCTCGGGACCCATCACATACATTGTCTCGCCCCATGGATCATCAGGCTTCCCCAACCTTGTTGTCCGAGAACATGCGTGCCCTGCCATTGGACATTTGTGTAATGCCTGAAAACTCAAATATCCATAACATTTTTGGGTTGTCCCGCAAGGGACATTCTTGTCTTTGTTCCTAGATTAAACTTGGTGGGTCTCTCCTACTGGTCGTATCCTGCCTGTAATCTGGGAAGCAGTGGTTTGTTTACTTTTATTGTGCGTTTGTATGTTTCACCTGTCTGGCTGGGGAGGGGGTTGATGCTATGTGTTACACGTTTGTTGATTGGGCCCCTCACCCCCATTGGCACGGCCAATGAACATATGTAATTCTTAACCGTTGTATCATATCCTAGCTATATATATATGTGTGCGTGTGTGTGTGTGTGTGTGTGTGTGTGTGTGTGTGTGTGTGTGTGTGTGTATTTACACACACACACACACACACACACACACACACACACACACACACACACATATATATATATATATATATATATATATATATATATATATATATATATATATATATATATATGTATGGCTGTCTGCATATGTATATATCTATATGTTGGTATTTATATATATGTCTGTCTATGTATGTATACATTTGTACTACAGAGAGGGAGAGGTATATCTCCATGTAGTTATGGGTACACACACACACACACACACACACACACACACACACACACACACACACACACACACACACACACACACACACCTCTACATATTAGCTACATATCCTGTAATGTTGCCTGCTATTTCTGGGTACTGTGTTTTTTGTGCATACTGGCCAACCTTGTGTGCCACTTATGCTTTGCGATACCTACAACTATGTCTGTTAGTGTACACAGAGTCACACAGGAAATCTATTGTTAGTACCAGGTAATCATTCATCCCATGCGGGATAGCCCAAACATTGGGTATACAACTTTTGTCTACACCCAGAGTTACATAGGTACCCATGGCTATGTGCATGGACTACGGCGTGTGCCAGACCTAGGATACTTGGGTTGGGAAAACATAAGGGATGGGTCCCGAGGGGGTGGGTGGAGGGGGGGGCAATGTGTGGGGGTGTGTTAGCTACAGGCCGGTAACCAGGGTTGAGATGGTGGCTGCATGTGTGCAGCAGGTGGGGAGAAGCAGAACTGTGGGTAATGAATAGGGTCATAGGTTCATAGGTAGGTACTAGGCTATCGGCCCAAGGGCCTATGTAAGCCTAACCAACAAGGTTCCCTGGCTTACGCCACCCAAGAAAGTTATTTTCCTGTGCCACTGTCGAGCAGAGACACAGAAGTGATCCCCGGGGTGTATTTCCTATTTCACATTCACTCATCAAGATTTTTCTTGAAGAGTGCTAATGAAGAACTTTGCTTGACATAGATGGGTAGCCTGTTCCAGAGTATGGGAAGTCTCTGGGACAGGAATCTATCCCTCCAGCATGTCCTGTTTATTGTGGTAACAAGGTTTAGGTCCCTAGAGCATGTAGCTTGGAGGGATTGGGATTTCTTTAGGTGTAGCATGTCCAACAGCTCTGGGTTTGACATAGCTTTATATGTTAGGCAGAGATCACCTCGGAGTAGGCGATATGCTACAGAGTAAAGCTGGAGTTTTATGAGGCGTCAGTGTAGGGCATTTGTTTGAGGCCTTTCCAGCTGCTACAGATGTCTTGTGAGGTACATTCCAAAAGGGGCATTGTACTCTATAATAGGTCTAATAAGTGTCGAGTAGAGGGGAACAATTAACTCTTTTATGATGATGTGTGCCATGTAGAAGGACTTCCTGACTACTGTTGCGATGTGACTATCAAGGGAAAGACTACTGTCCACCTGGGTCCCAAGGTCTTACGCATTTGGTGTTAAGTAGATTGCTGCCTATGTGGTAGTTCATGGGTACAGAGTTTTTACCAAAGGGGATGACACTGCACTTTTTGGCATTGAGCTTGAGGCCATGGCTCTGACACCAGGCATCTGTTTCAGCGAGGCCCTTCCGTAGGATCTCCACATCATTTGGTGACTTGACTATGGCTCCTAGTTTGCAGTCATCTGTGAACTTCATTAGCCAGAGGCTTTCTGTGTATGTATGGTTCGGGGATGGCCTTGGTTGGTTGGGCCTGTACTGCTCAGGCCGCCTAGTGGGTGGGGGAGAGGGGGATGTGATGTCAACATGTGGAATATGACCGAGGGCTAATTTAAATCCCTATTTCAATAACAGACGTACATTACAATGAGCTTGGTAGTGTATTGCAGGGCAGACATGTTTGTCTGGTTGGGAGGTATGGCAATTCATACGTGACGTATATTTTTGGGGGCCTGTCAAGGCCTTTCATGGTGCTTGTGGACATATATGTGTCTGTTAATCTACCATTGCTATCTACAGATGTCTGGCCATATATACCTCTGTGGGTGTATATATTTGCTTACATATTTCTAACTATGTCCGTATATACCTATGGGGACATTTATCTGCATACATATGTGTAACTTGCTGTGTATATGTGGACATATGGATGTTGACATATATATGTGCAGTTGTCGGCATTTGCATGTATATCTGTTCATATATTTGTATATATATATATTTATATATCTCTGGATATTTATATTTATATATATATATATATATATATATATATATGTGTGTGTGTGTGTGTGTGTGTGTGTGTGTGTGTGTGTGACTGCATCTATAGAGATTTGTTGTATCCATTTAGATAGTAATATATTTGCACACACAAGTCCATCTAGCTGTAGGTATACATTCTCTGTGCTGTTGCATGACTGGGCTGGGGTTATGTTTCTGACAACATACGATTTCTGCATATCTGGCATGGCTTAGTGATATGTCATTTTGTGTATGGTGTGCATGGTCCTGGGTTCCGGCCTTGCAGAAGCTGTTTGTTTTGTTGCTGAGCAGAACACCAGCCATTGGATACAGTGTGCTTAAGGCACTTTATAGTGGTTGTAAGCAGGTTTGCACGGAGGTTAGCACTGCTAACTTCCAGTCACAGTGTCTTCCACCCAGTTAGCTTCTTCTTTGCATAATCTGTGTCGGCAGTGCTTAACCCCATGCAAACGCACTGGCACATGCTTACTAGTGCTTACATATGCTTACTACTGCTTATCTGTGCTTACGTCTGCTTACTGCTGCCTTATCCATTATGATGCTGACTCTTCACATGTGCATTTCCTGCAATACTCCTGTTCATAAAAATGTTTGTTATTTAGTGGGTTTTGCATTACAGATTTTGCTTTTACCATGCTTTGCCGTGTAAAATAGACTGTGCTGTGCTGGGACTCGAACTGGGAATGCCTGCGCGTTAGCCAAACACTCTGCCCACTACACTATTGCTGACATGCTTCATTTGCATATATCATCCTTGATATCCTGTTCAGCCTTTTAGGCTGCTTTCACCATGGCTAAGCATTGGGCACACCCGCACACCTACGGTTAGCTGTACTTAGAGCTTTAGACAACAATACTGGGGTTTTTTCTTTTCAATTTTATGTCCTGTTGCTGTTGTACACATGGGGGACTCTTGGTGGGGATATGTGGACACCTATGAGCGGTATCACTCACTTATTTCCACTTTCTGCTGTTTAACATTGCAGGGGCATGTTTATTCTGTGGGTTCTGCTCTCAGCCATGCCCCCTGCACTCATACATGCTCTGTGTAAGCCTGGGGGCTACTATGCATGACGCACTGCCATCCTGTTCCTAAGCGGCCACTTTCGTGCAGGACTAGACTAGTCCTGCATGGAAGATTAGTAAATCCGGGGTTGTACTAAGGAGCATAAGTTAATATGCACTGATGAAGGCTTAAGGCTGAAACTGGTATGCTGTACTGATATTCCAATTTTGATGTGGCCCATTGTGCTTTGAATGTCATTAAAATTGGTTGGAACTGACTTTGGTGTTGGCTTTTTGTGCTTATACTTTTTTAAAGAGAACAAGTTTCCTGGTGGTTCTGATTGGTGATGGAAGAGAGCTCCATAGCTTAGAAACATTGAAAGAGTAGAGCATTTGTCCAGGTGGAAAGTTTGGCTTTATGACTTTGAGCTGTAGTTTGTTTTCTGATCTGAGAGCTCTGCTAGGATGATACAAGGTCAGTACAGAAGAAATGGAAGGGCACTCAAGAGATCTTGTATAAGTCTATGTGCAGTAGTTAGTTGTAAGTATGTAAGACAGTGTGGGAGTTTGAGCCAGGTAAGTTGTTGTAGAGATGAGCAGTGATGGTCTGAGAATTTAGCACTGGTCATGAATTTAGCGATTTTGTTGTAGCATGTGTCGAGTTTAGATTTAAGAGATGGCTGGATATTGGTAAGGATAGGGACACTATATAGCAGAGATGACAGCAGGAAGGATGCGACCAGTGACAGTTTTCCTTTATGGGTAAGGAAATATTTATGTCTGTAAAGCATGGCTAATGTAGGTATGTCAGGGTCAGGTAAGTAGGGTAGGTAAGGAAGCAGATGCAGACAAACAGGACAAAGGACACCATGACTGGGGATATGGAGGGAGACAGTGATAACCTAGTCCTCACCATAAGGACTGCCATGACTGTCCCCCTCCTCAACTTGTTGGAATGCTTGCCATTTTCTTTTGCCTAGCATTCTGGTGAGCATCTTCTCCATTTGGCTGAGGTGTGCACCAATGGTACTTTCCATGATCTCATGGACTATGCCTGGCATCTCCTGGAGGGTGACAAAATCACCACCTCTGCTGATACTTCCAGAGGATTCTAATGCACCAGATGCTGAGGTAATGTTACCTGATCTGGAGAGCCCAGGTAGTGCAAGGGCTGTAGAGGCAGTAGTGTCAGTTTTGGTCCCAGATGTGCTGGGTGTCAGTGCAGCAGCTGTTGGAGAGGGCAGGCTGAGTCACACTTGTTAGTCTAGCTCCCTGTGCTGTAAATCATTTTGTGAGTTGTCAGAAACTGATGACATCAGAACATTGTGACCACACATATAAAAATAAAAAAGAGAGATAAGGGGTGGGGTAAGAGAAAAAAAAGAAGATAATTAGTACCATCATATGTGACATGCAATAAATTAGTACAGTATACATAATAATTTAACTTTTACATATATAATTTTTAGCAACTAAAAGCTATGACTGATGGCTGTTCCAAGTAATTCTTACAATATGCATATATTGCACATATGCTTGATAAAATAATACAGATTTAGTTAACAGCATGGCCTGTATGCCAATTCTGTTGAAATTATTATGCAATATTTTTTAATTATTTTAGAATATATTTGTTACCTGTGGGATGTGAACCCACAGCATCTGAATACACTGTTACAATTGACTGCTACAGCTGGCTGGAGCTACATAATAAAGTATGCATGTTTGATTTTACAGTTAAGATATGCATGCTTAATTTGCTAATAATGTATACAAGATCAATACTTTAGATAAACTAAAATTCTTTTGTGCTGCATACTATGCTATGCTATGTCAAACCCAGAGCTGTTGGACATGCTCTGCTTAAAGAAATCCCAATCCCTCTGAGCTACATGCTCTAGGGACCTAAACCTTGTCACCACAATAAACAGAACATGCTGGAGGGATAGATTCCTGTCCCAGAGACTTCCCATACTCTGGAACAAACTACCTATCTATATCAAACAAAGCTCCTCATTAGCACTCTTCAAGAAAAATCTTGATGATTGGATGGGAAATAGGAAATTCATCTTGGGGATCACTTCTGTGGCTCTGCTCGACAGGGGGCACAGGCAAATAATTTTCTTGGGTGGTGAAAGCCAGGGTATCTTTTTGGCTAGGCTTATATAGGCCCTAGAGCCAATAGCCTAGTACCTGCCTATGAACCTATGAGCCTATACATACCCCTTGCTTCTCTCAATCTTTCCAAATGCTCAGCATGGGCATCCATGTTCACTGCTATCTCCTGAATGGTTGTAAAAGAAAAAGGGGAGAAAAAGGGAAGAGCATTATGCATAGCAGTCTTGGCTTTATCCAACTTTCTGTCTAATTTAAAGTATCGTTATCTGTACATATATGCAACTGTGGGATGTCAGCAGTCCTAAACTCATCCAGCCACTGGCTGAGATGTAAAACTTGCATCTTTTCAAGTCATTATACTGGTGCCTGCATTGTTCTCCAGTGCGTGGAATGCCAGTCACACTGGAGACAACCTAGGCCAGACTATATTCAGCATCTGATTTTTATTGAGACCTGGTGTCGTCTCCCTGCAGTAGCCTATAGCTGTGGCACTTTACAAGGAGTCCAATGAATATTCTGGACTCCTTTATACCCCATATTTGAGCCCTAAATTGGGCACCTTCCCTTCTAGCTCCTGCCACATCTGTACAGGTCAAACAGCAACAGCTATAGTGCTTTCCCAGCAATTTGAGATATTGCATTTTACAACTAGTATACGAACCTGAACAAACATGCCAACCTTGTTTGCCCAATTTTAAGAAGAAAGCAACAGTACAAAACAGGGAGGAAGGCAGTGTATGAAATAGGAAGGGTAATGTGACAGTTGCCACTAGTTAATGGGTTGTTTGCTGCTTTACCTGTTAGTTGTTTAACTCTGCAGACATATATTGGATGTATAAATTTTATGACCTGACACATTTTTTGGTGTCTTTACACATTGATAAAAGTAATTTGTACAATGTAGGATTTAAACCTATGTAAAACAGACAAAACATATTCTTCAACAGAATTGTTTTTTTCATCCTTGCCACAGAAGAAGTGCTTGTCAGATAATGCTCATTAATTATATATATATATATATATATATATATATATATATATATATACATGACAGAGTGAGGGGTTAACCATGTATGTGTGTGACCTGACAAGGTCCTGGTATATAAATTCATGTGCACATGACTATCATTGAAGTATGAATTCCATCCAAGGGCATTTAATTGCAGAAATTGTCAGTATACCCTCAATCACACATATAATTCATATGAGCTCCAGTGCTATACATAGTTATTATTTATAATTATGCTTACACTGTTCTTTATTTTTTATAACTGAGTGGGCACGCATTAATAAAAATGGGAGTGCGATAGATTAGAACCCTGACTTAGCTTTATTGTGAGCATTAAATCATACCAGTTGCCACAGGAAAGGTTGAGCTACAAATGTATTTGCTACAGTCATTACTGTACAGAGTTCATTGCAACTGAGACTTTATTTGTCAAACCTGCTCATTAGTTATACATATACATTAAAGAGTTGAGTGTTTAACCATGTATGTGTGTGAAATGAAACTTTAGAAAATAAACGTTTAATTATACAGCCATAATTCTACTACTACCCACAGTTACACATGTAATATATTTCTGATACCTTGTATATGCTCAATGCATCTGCTATAGATAGTTATTTTTATGTGTAATTATTTTTTTATTGTTCATTTTTGTGTAATTATTTTTTTATTGTTCATTTTTGTAAAACGTAAACTGGAACAGCAGTAATAACTTTGGACTATACTGTATTAGAACCCATCCTCACCTGTATTATATCCCTTGACTTACACCAGCTGCAACAGGAACAACTAGGCATCAGCTGTATATTTTCACTTTCATTACTATGTACATGTGTTGACCACCGCTCAACCCTGCTTAATGTGTTTGTGTGGTGACAAACCACACATGATAGAATGTATCCATTTTGAAACTGACAAGTATCTGCTTGGTGTCTGCAGGTGTTCTGGACCTGCAGGTGTTGTGGAAACTTGCTGACTGTGCGCAACTCCTTTTAGTGTGTTTGCAAGATGGAAGGCAAAAGATGCAACAATGTATCCTTTTTGAAACTGACAATGTTTGCCTGTTGTCTGGGATATTACACTATGTTTGCACAGAGGTGAACAATGCTCAGATGAGATTAGCAGAGTTTAACATGGATTATTATTGTAAAAAGCATTTATTACTTTTTATCAGTAAAAGGTAGATGTGGAACTTGAACCTTGATCTGCATGTACTATGGGGTCTATATTAGAACACCGAACATTTGAAATGTCGAGTGTTCTAATATCGACCCGTTTTCAGCTGAAAATATCAAGGTAACAGGAAACCAAATTCTTTCCTAAGGAAAGAATTTGGTTGTCTGTTTTCAGCTCTCTGGTGAAAAAGACGGGTCAGGTTAAAAGTAGTGTGTGCGATGGTGTGTGGGTGTGTGGGGGGTTAGGGGGTTTAGGTTAGGGTTAGGGCGTGGGTCAGTGTAATGGTGTGGTGCGTGGGTGTGGGGGTGGGGTGCATTAGGTGAGTTTGGGTTAGAGCAGATGAGGTGACTGTGCAAAAGTGAAAGACCTTAGTTAGGGTTTGGGGGTTAGGTAAGTGGATAGTTAGTGATATATGTATAGTTTAGTGTAGGGTTAAGTGTAAGAGTTTGGGTGTATGTGTGTGGTGTTTGTGTGTGGGTGCTTGTGTTGTGTGTGTGTTTGTTTTGGACAGCAAATTTTTCCCAAGGAAAAAAGGATTTGGTCAGTTTCTTTTGGTTTGTATTTTCAATTGCCAGGGTTCGATATTAGAACACTCGACATTTTGAATGTTCGGTGTTCTAATATAAACCCGTACTATGCAGAGTGTGATTTATCATGTTTAACAGATGTACTACGCACACACTTGATTTGCAGCTGTAATTTATGATGCTTTTATCATAGAAGCAACTTCCATAAATTTTAAATTATTTTACCATTTCACCTCATTTGCTATAAGCTGGGCATTGTGCAAATAGTAATATTTTAAAAAAAAATTAAATAAAAAAATATAAAAGGAAACAGAAACACCATTACACATACTTTTCAGCACACCTTACAGATTTTTACACAAGTCTGGATTTGAACTGTCAGACTAATGAAACTACAAAACACACTGAGGTGTCTTACTTGTGTTTGCCACCAAAACAACTTTGCAGCAGGAATGGAAATCATTGTACATACAAGCAAGTCCCATTTCCTCCACAGCATTAACAAGGCATATACACTTGTACACTCTCTCTTGTTTGTATATGTGCTGCTTACATATTTAGTGCAATGAGTGATCACACAAGCAGTTTTAATTATTGTTTGCACAAATGCAGTTCTGTCTTCTCTTTGTATTGTGTTCACTCTTCTCTTATCTGTGCTGTATTCTCAGACATGCAGTCTGTTGGGCATTTTGTATCATTGTCATTAAAATGCATGATAAAATTACATGACAGTAAAATACAGTTTTCAACAAAGGCAGATGAGTTTGGCTATTAGTGAACAAAAATTAGAAATGTGTGCTGTTCACTTTCATTTAAAATCTTGCTACAATTACTTCTACACTTTTTATGTGTATCCTGGGTGACACACCCACTGCAGGTAAGGTAGTCTGAATTGCTGTTGTGTCTTCCTTCACCCTACCACTACTCATTCACAGTTGCAATCCATTAGCAACTAACACTGAGGTAGTGCCTACACTATGTTTACACTAGCTGCATGAAAGTAAAAAGTTTGGTATTCAGCAATTCCAATGAGTTCATACTTCATTTGTATTTTCATAGAGCTCAGAGTCCTAAATCTGCACTATAAAAAGGGAGCAGTCTAGCTAGGCAACCCGAAGGTGAGGAGAGTTGTGTATGTAGAGAACAGAGAAGAGGATTTCTATTACTTTGGATTTATCTGCACAGAAGCCATCTGATCTTGATAAAGTATGATTGTATTTTTAAGTACATGTTTGATTTGTTCACATGTTACAAGGTAAATATTTTATATATACTCATCAGAAAATTGAAATTTTATCTGTATGCACTTGTTATAAGTTCACTGTTAACATAAGCATTTTTGTCAGGCATTTTACTTTCTCAGACAGCTTTATTAACTTTCATCACAAGTGTTATTGTTACAACTGGTTATCTTACACTTTTCTATGTTATTTCAGTGAAATGGGTAGTGCCCCATATTGTCAATGACCCCGGTGTGTTAGGCTTCTAAGATGGGCACAGTAAGAGGTGATTGGCAAATGTATACAACTGACTTTTCCTGATGCAAATGTGTACACATTTTGTGAAAAAAAAAATTGAAAGCATTTATAACAATTAACTAATGTGTTATTCCTTGGTTGGAACAAACTGTCATTTGCCTGTTGCTTTGGGAGTGGGGAAACAAGTACCATTTGTGTGTTGCCACAACAAAAGTTGTTTTCAAGAGGTTTACACTTGAAATTGTGTAGTTATCCAATTATTTATGTGATGAGCAATACAGTACTCCATTGTTTTCCTTATTTTGGATCAAACAAATTGGTTTGTGTGTGAGTTTGATATGGTACAACCACATAGCCTTAAATTTTAATAACATAACTGTGTGTCTCCAGTGGTTAATGTTGAAAATATATACATATATATTAGCAGGAATTTAATTTTATGTGAAATTTATGTGTTGTAGCCTTCTCTGTCTTATGTCACATAGGAGTATGGCACACAAGTGTACCAATACACGTAAACCTCCTTTGAGTGACTCAAAAAATGATGTAATAGTGCAAACATTTAGACACCATGGTGCCTTTCTGCTTAGGAGAGGACATTGGGATATGGCTGACAGAATGTAGATTTAGAACCAGATAGTCAATGAAGTAAATGCTGTAGGGGGCCACAGCAGTACTTATAATCAGGTATGTCATAGGGCCACTGATATGATTTCATCAGTCCGGAGAAGAGCAGCTGGATACGGGGGAGGGCTGCTACAGAGCCACTACTGACACCAAATGAAAAGTTCCTGCCCACCATCAGAAACCCAGAAAGCTCAGTGTAAAGTGCACAACAAGACAGATGTTGGTGCTGATGTTTCTGGGAGGATGAATATGTGCCAGGAAGAGCTTCCAGGTAAGCTTACATATGTCAATTTATAACATTTTCTTGTATAGTAAAATATTCTGTAATAGTTCCTGTTTTCATTTTTTTAGGTGAACCTATTGATAAATTGATACAATTAACAACACATTTTTGTTCATTACACATGGGGCTTGTGTGGACGTGTCAGCCAAGTTTCAGTTAAAGTATTGTTAATGGACATATAGGCGAAAATTCTGTCCCCCTGTGTTACTGGACTTGTGATTATTGTGTGTCATTACCTTTTGTTTAACTTCTTCTAGGACCATCTGCCATAGCAACTGTGGAGTCATCTGCAGATGATAAGCCAAACATGTTTATTTGATTATTGATCTCCATTTTTCAGAAATATGCATTTATCTATATGTGTGAGGTGGGTGTCATGAGTGTGTATGTATTGCTGTACCATCTGTAACAGTGACACCAGTGTTAGTTTGTTGTCATATATTAAATTGCAGTGTCAGTATTAATGTCTTTGCTGTGCTTGTTGCTTATTATCACAGGTGATCCTGACAGTGGAAGTGTAGGACTCTTACCACCTGATGTCAGAGTATCGGCAGACTCTGAAGATGATGATGGCCAATCAAAGGCACAGAGGTTGAATCTAACACTGAGGTTGACATTCTGCCATCCCCTGTATTTCCATCAGACACAGCCAGTAGGCCTATGTATACCTATTCTTAGTGAGCACTCAGATATTGGACAGGTGGAGGGTGACACACTTGACCAGGGTAGTGTGGTTACTGTGGCTTCAGTGCCAGTTGACTCTAGCCATAGTCAAAGTATGGGCGAGGTGCTGCACAGGAGGATTGTTAAGGGAGCTTGTAGGAAGCCTGCTGTCCAACCTCCATATGATTCTGCTATGTCTTTATGGCCTACTCGACATATGTTTAGGGCAGTCATGGAGGTGCAGACATGTTCCAAAAGGGTCTCCAAGGACATTTTTAATATTGTAGATGAGGCCACAGTTATTAGTTTGGTTTGCCCTTGCTGTCAGTTGAGGACAACAGAGGTTGCAGAGTTCCTGTAGTGTGTCTCTATCCACCCTGTAGTGCTCTACAATTTCTACCTCATGCAGATCATGAAAAGTTAAACTGGGTCTAAACACCCTTTCTCTTCTTGGCTAAGGCCTATTACCAGCACTAACAGTATAGGCTTGGGCCTGTTACACACACACACACACACACACACACACACACACACACACACACACACACACACATGAATAAGAGCAACATCAGCCCCTAAGATCATTTCCATGTAGAGTAGTTTCTGTGACTGTATTCGAATAGGTTTTGGAATTCGCAGGCAAAACCTGTACTAAGTCTATATGATTGCTTTATAGTTTGTTGAATAGCTCCTCCATCTTGGATTGGTTGCTAAGCATACAGTTCATCAGCTTATGCTGTAATTAGCATACCATGATGTTTACTGGGTTTGCGCAGCTCTACATGATGTGTAAACCTGCTTACTGAATACAAAATGGTGCACTATTGTGTGCACGTCATGTGCACATGGTCTTGGCACATCATGTAGGCTTTATTGAATCCAGCTCTTGGTCTTTCCAGGCTGCTTTACCATATTTCCTGTTTATCTGTAGATCATCTAATGTCACTCTTCAGTCCGCTTTCTATCTTTGTCATTGTTATAGCTTTTCCTCTGATTTTTGTGTTACCTTTTCCTAAATGCATTATTTTGCATTTTTACATTGAATTTGAAGAATCATATTTTACAGTATTTATCTTATATTACAAAATACACCTTTGTCCTGTCTACAGCTTCTTGTGCATCAACCCAACTGCACAAAAATCTTTTGCTTATACACAAAGTCATACATCTCCATTTAGACCTTCTACAACAGTGCTATAGGGACACTGAATAAGACCATCCTCTGTATTTAAAGTGATTTGTCACTATTCTTACCTTCATGGCTGTTTTACTGTTGCAATGCATCCTTCTGTGGTTCTGTCATAATCATTTTATGATTTTCAATCAGTCCCCCCAGCCCGTTTTCTGTTATTTTTCATTCTGATGCTCCACCTCCATGCAATTCTCTGTAGACTCCTCTGACCTATGAAGTCATGCCAGGCATTCCACTAAGGCTGCCAGTTCAGAGTGTGAAAGTGATTCTGAGGACTGTTTTTTTTTCCTGGTGATAGCAGTGATGTTCATGTTGTTGGTTTAACTTCTGATGCTGAGGTTCTAGATCCTTACATACTTGAGTTCAGCAGGAACGTCAGATGACAGTGATGTTGATACTGATGAGGCTGTATGACATCCTCTATACCATACTGAAAGGCATTTAGGAAATCATAAATAGTATTGATTCTGCTAGAATATAATACGCTTTTTTTGGCAGCAATATATATGTATATGGGCCCAGACCGAAAGCTTAAAGATGAAGGTACAGGATTACCACCTAGTAGACCTGGGTTCAAAACCTGGTTGGGATACAAATGGGCAGCAGCATCTGTACAGAAGAAAAGCCTGGCAATCTACTTCCGTATTATGCCACAAGACTTTTGTGAGGCCCACCCATAGATTCACCATGAGATGACTTGAGAGCATCTAACTTACTTGCTAGTATGCATATTGGTAAATGTTTTGGGGAAAAGTTAATGAATGGAATGGATCTGTTTGACAATTAGCTGCAGATATGAAATTAGAAATGAGTACTAACACACACACACACACACACACACACACACACACACACACACACACACACACACACACACACACACACACACACACTTTCATATCCATGTACACATAGATTTACTCTTGGCAAGATAGTGAAATTTGGTGCGTTAATGAAATTATTTAGTATATAACATCAATTTTTTTTCCATTTCTGATGCAAATGTAGTATGACATTATAGGGCAGGTAATTGCAGTATATGAGGGAATAAAGGTTTATCCCTGGAGCTATTTGGAGGGTGATACAGGGTGGAATGATAGTGCAGGAAGTAGATAATGGAGATAGATTGTGATTTTTAACATGGGAATCATGTATGAAGTATGCAACAGTATTGTGTTAATGTTGTGTGTGTGTGTGTGTGTGTGTGTGTGTGTGTGTGTGTGTGTGTGTGTGTGTGTGTGTGTGTGTGTGTTGCAATACTCCAGACAGCTGAGAAGTGCACATAGCATGACTAACATCATTAGCTTAGATACCTGAAAGTAATACATAAACAAGTACCTATTTCCACAGAAATAAAACACACTGTTCATACCAGTATTAAAAACAAACTGCAACAATTATAAGGCTAGCAGCAGTATAATACACAGATGCAACATACTTCACCATTGCACAATCTTAACAGTAACTCCATGAAAATTACTTCTGTCTAAAACAGTTAAACGCTCAGTGCAATACTGATTGTGACTGCATTTACATTATACTGATTAGATGCAAAACTGAATGTGATTGCATTTACTTGTTTTTTATCCTGTCACACTAGAAACCCAGGAAAAATGACAGCAAGTCTCTGACAAAAGCCTGCCATACTTCAGTATTTCCAGTTCTACTGTGGCATTGTTACTTTGTGCTATGGTGGAATTTCCTAGAAAAATAAGTTTCATAATGTTAACAGAAACTCTGTCTTAACATTTTCAGCTAGGAAATAAGTAAGTCCACTAAGGAAAACAAACATTATGATAAGTAATAGTGATCACTGATATCCCAATCAATGCAAAACAAAACCAGTACACTTAAAAAATGAGACAAATCCCTTTAATGGCATGCGTGGTACCACATCTTTCTTTTCACATGCTTGAGTTCCATTTACATTTAAATTCTGCATTCTTTTCTGGCTTGTCCGTATTCTGTCTGTTCAATCACCTTACAACATACCCCATGCCCATCTAATTTATTCACTAACCATTGGTAAGATAATGCATCAGAAACATTAGTGAATTCTAGGCTACCTTTCAGTCTCTTCAGCAGCTCCATTCTAAAATACTTTCTTATTTCGATGATGAATGATTTTTGTGGAATACAGATCTAGAGATAAGGGGCATTTTCACCCTTCTATGCACTGACTGTTTTATGGGTTATTTTGCGGTATTGTGCATTTACGCTAGAACCGTGGACCACTCTTGGATTGCTGGGACGTGCCTAGATGAATGCTAGCTTTCTGGGGGTCTCATGCTGCACAACTAAGCAATTATCAAGCATCTTAGCTTTACAAATTTTAGTGTTAGATTTTCAAGTACATCATCTTTTTTACAATAGATATTTTGGATGTCATCTTGACTAAACGTTTGGGTATTGCTGTTGAAACTTAGTTATACAGGAAAACATTTATTTTTATTTATCTTTATTTTAGTGTGTTTACCGGGATAGTACACTGATCACTATAGACCATTTGCAGGCAGAGCACAGGTGAATAGATTCACAAATAAAGAAAATAGAACAAGTTCACAAACACAGAGTAATCATAGAAGGTAGAGAATCCCATAGAGAAATGATTCACTATGTAAATAATATTAATTTTAATGGACAATGCTTGTGCTGTGCTGATGAGGTCATAACAAGGCCGAAATATGCATATCCACAGCTAGTGGGGTTTGGCTTTATTGGCCTGAAATTGTCCATTAAAACTACTTAAAAAGAAAAAAGTCATGGGAATTCAAAAGCACCATATAGCTGAAACACCTGATGTTCATAAGGGTCATTTGCATATATCCAATGTGCCTCTGACACAAGAGGTTTGAGAGGTCCCTCATTGGAAGTTCTAGCTTGGCTGGAGTTTTCATTTAGTTTTTAGTGATTGGTTTTTCTGTGTGACCTTCTCACTCTTTGTTCAAATCAATAATATAATTACTGATTTCTAATTACACTTGGGCTAAGCTTTCTAATATTAACTGATGTTTTGAACTAGCACTGTCATATCTTACAGCAGTATAAAATCTAATGATTTCACTGCTGATGACCGTTTTTCCATTTTTCAAAACACAAATGGTTAAGACAGTCTTTGAGCAGCCAAAAGTTGGTTTTCAATGAATTCATTCGCTTGAAATACATGTTTTATTTCATTCATTGTTATGGGAGAGCTGAAGAATATTCTGGCAAGAAATAGATGTAAAGAAGAGAAAAAGTGCTGGATGGGATGCCAGTCTATCACTGGACATCCTCCACAAACACACAACTACTATCAGTTACCACTAATTCACCTATCAGCATTTCTTTAGAATGAGGGAGAACAGCTATTACATTAGTATATAACCGCAGGGAAAGACACACCATTCAAGGATCAGGCAGAAGAATCCAGCCCTGTGAGGCAACAGCACTTCCAGTATGTTTTCAGGATTGACCCTGGAAAGAAGTATCTTGAATAGTTTTCTTTAGCAGTCTCAGACAGTATGTTTATTATAAGGCAAATAATCACTTTTATAACAGCGTGGTCATATATATGGTTTTAAGCCACTGCATAGTATTCCACGCAATCGGAACATTACTTTATAACTGAGCATTAGGTTAAGCCAGATATAAAATGAGAAACTGTCTTTTCAACATTGCAATGCCAATTTCACTGCTTACATTCTAAAATACAAGCTCAAAAGAATGTTGTCAAATAAAAAAAATGGATTATGACCAGTGTTATGTAGCCAGATTTGTTAAATAGTTTTAGATACCACATATTTTTGCTAACATCTTGTACATTCACATCCATTTAGGGTTATAATACAGAGTGTATTGTAATTCACTAAATAACATTAATAGACTGTGTGAGTTAATTCTGCTTATAGACGAGTGTTTGTAGTCATTAACTAAAAGCTTTTTGTTTCCACTGAAGAAGATTCATGAGATTAACACCAGTCTGGATTTATCCTTAAATGTACTCCATATCTCATTTTCTATGAGGCAATGTTTTTGCCATTTAACTCATTCACTACAAGGGAACTCTGAAGGCTTGTTTTGTAACTTCCACTGGCTGCATCCTGAGTGTTTTTTTAAAAAAAATCAAGTTATATCCTTACATTTCAAATAAATGTTCATATCTCTGGTGCAATAATAGTAAAGAAATGTAAATAATAAACTGTTCAGCACAAACAACTCTTTACAATGATAGCATTCAGTAAATTCTAAAATAGATTTTCTAAGTCACGATAAACGCAGTAAATATTAATTGTAAACATCTTACAATATCTCATTAACCACTCAAGCTACACACATACTGGCAACAGCATTTTGTTTGTCCATCTGTGAGCTTTCGAATGAAACTAAACGGTTATGTCTGAATTACTTGGCTGTAGAGATATTTAGAAAGATATGAAAATGATGACAATATAAATAAGTGGTATATGAATAACAAATAAAATCTCTACAGTGGCACATGTAGAGGTTACATTTTAGTCCAGTTCTTTAGCCCCTCATATAAGCTTTAAGATGAAATCCTTCAGTAAGTTGTAAGCTGCATGATATTGGAATTATTAATGCAAATATGAACAGGTTATATTAAATGCCTAGAGTCATCATATGATGTTAATTAGAGAACATGCAGAGGTAAACTGGGTGGGCCTCTACACTCCACCTGGAGACATTACTAGGCTGTAATGAGTTAATTCTTGGTGGGCCAATCTATAGCCACTTTGTGTCTGTTAACATAACTACTCAAGCTAAGAACCCCATTAGATTTGCTTCACATTCCCACTATGAATATATCCAGCCTTAGGCCAAGTTCCCTACTGCTTCCCACATACTCCAAAGTTCTTTTCTTCAGCCTTGATTCCTCAATTGTCCTACAAGTGTAGTCAGACTAACAGAACAATAGTTTTAAGCCTCTATCTCCTGTCTTGTGAAGGAGAATCAATTGGTCCTTTTGTAGTAATCAAAAACATTACCATTCTTTGATTTTTCTGTTAGAAATGCTAGCATTACTGGTTCTCTCCTTTGTTTTCTAAGAAATGTAAGGCAACTATTATTACGTTCCATTGCTCAGTCTACCTTTAGCCTCTGGAGTTCTGTCATGGCTGCTTTCATCAGTAGAAGAGCTAATTTCACCTGTGTTTTTATACCACTTCTTACAAAGTGTGACACAAACAAACCTCTCACCTCCTTTGTGAATATTCAGCAGAACCATTTACTTAGTAGCTTTGACTTTTCATCCTTCTTTCTGCCTATCCATCCATGCATAAAGCTTATTTGCCTATCATTTATTTTTCTATGCGTTTTTAGGCACCTATAATATTTCTTTACCTTTTGCTGAACTGGTTATCTTTTCTTTAGTTGCAATCATTGCTTTTCTGACTACCTTTTCTTCTTCCATAGGCTTTACTTTTGTCAACTAGCTATCTCCTTCTTCATTTCTTTTTGTGTCAGAAATGTTATGTAGTTGCCTTATATCTGATACTATATCATTTGGATTTGTGGCTGTTTCACACAATTGTCTGACGCTTTCTGATGGCAGCATTATGTATCACCAGTGTTCTTTATGTCTCCCTCCTATCCTTTTTCTTAGCCATAATGAATTGTTGCTCTGAACATAAAATTTCCTTAGTCTTTAGAATCCTTTGTAATTCAGAATATGCCTTGCACAACTGATCCCTAAGAGTAGTCAGAACTGTATGTGTAAGTATGTGTGTGTGTGTGTGTGTGTGTGTGTGTGTGTGTGTGCGCATGCGCACATGCTCACATGTGTGTGTGTGTGTGTGTGTGCGCGCGATACATTCAGCACATCAAATGAGATGTACTGAATGCCAGATCCTAAAAGACTGACCCCAAAAGGTTGAAAAGCACAATTATGGCCCCATGTGATACCTGCTTCTTTTTTAGAATTTCAAAAAAAAGCCAGTAACTTGTTGTATGAGACTGTGGTACAGCAAGGACTTTTTTTTTTGTTCTTTCCCACTGTATCAAAGTTGGCAATATATAAATAGGAAGGGGTGCAAGGGAGTTGTTGGAATTTTTTTTTTTCTGAGTTTAGATCTTTTGGTGTAATGCACACATATATGTATATAGATGTGTGTCTGTGTGTATGTGTGTGTGTGTGTGTGTGTGTGTATATATATATATATATATATATATATATATATACATATATATATATATATATATATATATATATATATATATATATATATATATATATATATATATATATATATATATATATATATATATATATATATAAAGGGGTTATGGATGGTTTAATGGGTATATTTACTTATATAATATAGATAGATATACACACATATACAGAGAGAGCAATATTTAAGCACACATATATTGCACAGTATAGACAATATTGCTTACTCAGCTGAGTAAGTCATACTTTTGTCACTAGTTTAATAAGCTAATGCTCAGTATTTTGTTTTTCATGATTTTTTCCCCAGAAATAGCTAAGTGGCATAAGGATTTCTCCACATTTAGATAGAAATTAGCCATTCAGAGACCTTTACAGCATTTCTTCTGTTACCTACCATCTTTGATTTTGACTCATTTCTGCAGAGTTTTAAAACTGGAATTGACCACAATATGGGGTAAAATAAATTATCATGAAGCTGTCATCTATCACAATATATAACCCGAACATCATATTTGAATATAGAAACCACACAGCTAATATGATACTGCAAGTCACCGAGACTGATATTACAATAAAGTTGTAGAGAAACTGCAACATTCATAGCAGCTATTGGGAATATATTTATTTATTTATTTAACATTTGTTTGCCCAGATAGTCTGACTGGACAACAAGTGTCCGTTTTCAGCATAGTCCTGGGGAGAAAAACTCCATAAGTTTACAGAGAGAAGAAAAATTTACAAAAGAGACATAACAGAGTATACAGGTTGTAGACTTCACAGCAGTTAGTATACAATAAGAGGATATTACCCCTTTTGGTTGAAAATACAAGTGTACAAAATATATAATGAGAGTAGATAAGAACCTGGTAGAGCATTGCAAGATATTTCACAACTGAATAAGAGTATATAAATGTTTAAGTTTATATATATATATATATATATATATATATATATATATATATATATATATATATATATATATATATATATATATATATATATATATATATATATATATATATATATATATATTTATATACACACACACACACACACACACACACACACACACACACACAGGTATAGTTAGAAGGTGTTGTTTGTGTTGTCCAGGACAGATGGGGTGTAGAAATAGTGTATAGATGTGAATAGTGAGTATATGACAAATATAGGAATTTCCTTTTTGACTTGGATATCAGCAATTAAATCTTTCTTGAAAATCATTTTCCTTGCACACTAAAACATGCCTTCTGTGTGGAGTCTGCATGTCCTCCCCGCGGTCGCGTGGCCTCCGAAAGACATGTGTGAATGGGCGTTCCTTCGCTGAAGGTTGGGCGTCGGGCTGGCAACTCGGCACCATAAAAAAATCTACTGCCAATCATTAGCAGAACGGAGTTCCGCTGTGGCGACCCCTTACAGGGAAAAGCCGAAAAGACAAACAACAACAACAACTAAAACATGATTTTATCAATGTATATTGGCACATTTGTAAGAGGCCATAGAATTTCTAGTCCTATTTCAGGTATTCATCTATGTTAGATATAGTCTTAAATATGATTCATAATTCATAACAGTTATAAAATGAAGTTCTGCAGCATTAAGGGTGTATATGTAATTGTATAGGTGTGTGTGTGTGTGTGTGTGTGTGTGTGTGTGTGTGTGTGTGTGTGTGTGTGTGTGTGTGTGTGTGTGTGTGTGTGTGTGTGTGTGTGTGTGTGTGAAAGTGCATATGTAAATATGTAAGTACATATGTATGTGTGTGCATGGGTATATGTGTGTGGGTGTATTTGTGTATGTGTGATACAGAGAATGAGAGAAGCAAAGACAGTTTCCATGCAAAAACATAGAATGCGAATGTTACTGTTCAGTAGTCACTAGGAACTGATTCAGCAATACACGACAGACTGCTAGCATTAAATGTACTTCTGAGTAAAGGAACACACTACTTATCTGTTTGGTGGTATAAAAAAAGTGTTTATGAGGAAGTCAGAAAGGAACTAACACTTAGGGTTGGTATATTAACATATGGCTGGCAAGTATAAAAGCAGACGACCAGATAGTAGAGCATTGAACTTTTCTAGGTGAAAGAAAAAAAGGGAAGCAGTACAGTCATCAGAGGTAACAACTCTTATAGGTCAGCTAGTATACTTATGACTCACGGGCCAGTTAGTATACATATAACACATTAGATCAGAAGTACCAGAACATCTAACAGAACTTGACAATGATGCTCTGCATTCTTGCTCTGATTGCCACTGCTTCAGCTGGACCATGGGGCCAACTCTTCAAAGGGTAAGAAATTAAAAAGTGGAGGTTTCTACTTAGTTTCTTGAAATATATAACTATTTATATATATATATATATCTGCATATAAATATGTATGCATGTGTGTGTGGGTATGTATACATGTGTTCAAGTCTATTATCTAATTTTATAATAAGTTTTGTAATAACTAGTACTAACAGTTATGGCCATAGATATAGAGATTGATCAATACTTCCAGTTTAGTAAGGCTCCACCTGCAAAATGCATACCAAAAGAAATATTTTATAAATAATATATATTTTATATTTATTTTAAATTTATTTTATTTATTTCTATTTAACATTCTTATACATGTGTCTTTGTCTGCGTGTCTTTGTCCATCATCCTATACATACACATGCATACAGGTACACTGGCTGGGCTACAACCTGTAAATGGGCAACATACACACAGACAGAGACACACACACACACACACACACACACACACACACACACACACACACACACACACACACACACACACACACACACACACACACACACACACACACATATATATATATATATATATATATATAATGTGTGTGTGTATGTGTTGATATAGTTATATATATATTTCATTCATATAAGTGCCGTATGAGTTATTGCTGCACACATTTTATCGTGTAGTGAAATGGTGGTGTTTTCTGTCGCTGGTACAGTTTGTTGAATTATGTAACTGTCAAAGTTCATTATATCAACCATTAACTAATTCAAGGGTTTTGCCCTTTTCTGAGTTTGTGTAGAGTTAGTATATTTTATTTCCTGGGATGTGGGGGCAGAGGGCCCATGTCGGGGGGTGTAAAAAAGCTGTTTTTGTTTTACTTTTCATAATCAGAAATGTAACCTAGTAGGTTAAATTTGAGATTATTTTTTGTGATAATTTTAGTGGAGATTAATGGTAATTGCTAATGAGTTTTTTCAATGTTTTGTGTTTTAATCAAACTCACCAGTGATTATTCATTATCAACTCATATATATATATATATATATATATATATATATATATATATATATATATATATATATATATATATATTTGTATATATATATATATATATATATATATATATATATATATATATATATACATTTTAAAACACACACACACACATACATTATGCACTCATACATGTCTATGGCAAACAAATTATCCATAGAATCTCTTCTGTTCCATGACAATGCAGAAAATGATTTCATATGGTTTTCAAGGGACAAAGAAAATAATGTGTAATGATGTGCCTGCATACAGACTAACCAACACATGGAAGTATATACATAGATGCAAACACACACACACACACACACACACACACACACACACACACACACACACACACACACACACACACACACACACACACACACACACACACACAGGCACACTGATGTATACTGGGCTACAACGTGCATACAGACTGAAACTTGTAAGTAGAGCGCAACTTGTAAACAGCTCTTCTAATACGTAGGATGTATTTTGCAAAAAGTAATGGTGACAACCCAAATTCATCTGCTAACAAGTCTATTATAAATTTAATAGGAACTGCTGAATCATGTTAATGTCATGAGGCATTACGCATGGAATTAGAGACAGGCACACATTTGTTTAAGTCTGTAGTCTTATATCATGTATTACTTACCTGCTATTTGAGGTCTGCATATATTCCCTTTGCTTTTGTGGGTATTTGCATGTGCACCATTTTCTACCCACTTTCCAAAACATACATGTAGGTGAACTGACATTGCTCTGTATTGCCTGCAGTCATATTGAAAATTATGAGTGGTATGTGCATTCTAAGATGGACTGGCATCCTGTCCAGCAATAGTGCTGTCTTATATTAACTGAGTACCAGGACTGTTACCTGCTCCCATGTAGCCCTGACTAGAATAAATTATATATCAGAAAAGGAAAGTATAAATAAACATTCAGTTTAGATTTCTCATGTTTCTACATCACTGACCTGGGCAAAGGAAACTGAGATCTTTCAAAAAAGAGTATGCATATATTAAAAATAAGTGCCAGCACCAAATTTTCCAGTACAGTCTTCTCTGTCCATCTTTCATGTGTGTAGGCAATCTTATTTTAGGAATGTACCTTTTTTAAGAGTAAAATTGCATTTGGAATGGCAGGATTTATTATAGCACAATTGTTCTCAAAACTGGATCTGTTTTTTATTCTTTTGCGATCTGTGTAAGCATATAATAATGAGTTATCTGTTTTCAGTAGTAACTAGGTAGCACTGCCTGGTTAAGTGACTTGCTCAGAGGTGCACAGTTTTACAAGTAGAATTTTGGGAAATCAAACCCACGACTACAAAACGAAGCTTATTAATAGCTCTTAGCTCTATTTTCTTGGCTACTAGATAAAGGCTGTAAAAAGTTTAATATAGCATAAAAGTAACAGTGTTGAAGCTATATTGCTAAAATTAAAATTCTGTATAATCCTTGAACCTCACTGTTTTTTCTGTAGCTCATAACTGTTTGTGAAGAATACATTTCAGCCATTGGTTGTCTACCTGGAATTAATTGCATGATGGCTCCATGGCTGTGAGTGCAAAGCGGGGTGTATGCAGATGGGATGCTATAGAAATAAAAAATGTAGATGTGTGCTGTGCATTATTTTGATTTAAATCTGAATGAAAACAGGTAAGAAATGTGATTCACTTTGTGACATGAGATGGCTGACTATTCTAAATGTCACTTTATCATTTTATGTGGTTTACTATCACAATCTCAAAGTCTACAGTCTTGAAAATCAAAGTTCTCAGACCTTAATAGTGCAAGACCAAAATGCTGAAGACCACAGTATCAAACTCCTGGTCTTGCCCCTGCAGCAGTTTTGTTAGCATTCACTTGTGGGTTCACATTCCAGTAGGGCCCATGTTAGCACTGGGCTCACACTTGTAGAGGTATTCAGTATTCGAGACTATTAGACACTGTGGTCTTAAGGATTTTGGTGTTTTGATGTTATGATCTCAGGATTATATGTTTCAATTCTGTTGGTTTCAGGATTATGATAGTATTGAGTGAGATGGCCAAGTGTAACAGGATAGAAATGTCAAGGACCCCAGACTGCAGCACAGCTGGATTACATATCACTGCATGTCCCTACCAACCAAATAAAGAGAACAGCTCTGGATTTCCTTGGTCTATAACTGTACAACTCTATGAGTGTCAGACTTGTTCTCAAACCTAGGTCACTGGTTACAAAGGAAGATCAGGCAATCCCAAATAAAACCAAGACTCTTTCCACAAAGGGCAAACGTCCAGACTGGTGGACCCCAGCCATTAACAAACTTTACAATAAGAGGAGAAAGCTATTACATGATAGAACAAAATCCATAAAAGGGAAGTCACCCCTGATCATTATTAGTAAAAAAATACGAGCACTCATAAAATCAACTAAGGCCAATTTTGAGAGAAAAATTGCCATGGATTCAAAGGACAATCATAAGGCCTTTTTCAGCTATGTTAGGAACCTGGGTGGAAACTCACAGATATGCTCAGAATTAGTCCAAAATGATACAAAAATCACTGAACCCACAGACATTGCCAACATACTGGCAGACAGGTTCAGTGCAAACGAGATAACTATCCCAGGTGAAAGCTGCTCTCTCTAAAAAACACAGCATCAATTGGACTAACAAGTCTAGTCTGCAAAGCTATGGAGAGGATCATAATGGCTCAATAAAACAAAGATAGGGGACTTTTGCAGACATTGGACCGGAAGATCATGCCTTTTCTTTTGAACTTCTTGAAATAGTCACCAAGGCCATTGATGAGGGAAGGCAGTCCATACAGCTACCTTGACCAATGTGAACCCATATGTCACAAGATGGGTTGCAAAACTGGCTTAAGGGACAGACCACAGGTTAGAGTGCTGGCTGTGTCGACTTGCTGACAAAGTTTGCAGATGACTGCAAACTGGCCATAGTGGAAAGTGCATCGACACGGACGGATATCCTAAGGGAAGGGACAAACAGATATAGCTGGTGCCAGAGCCAGAGCCATGGCTGAAGTTACCAAAAATGAAAACAAGGTAACCCCAAGCTACCATATAGGTGGCAATCCACTAAGCACAGAAGAGGTTATCAGGGACCTGGGACCCAGGTTGACACAGTTTCTTTTTTTTTTGGCACTCACTGCTAAAGTGGTTAGAAAGACCTTCTCATTGCCCCACTGATCACAGAAGGGATTCACATCCAGATCTAGTGAGGTCATTGTTGATGTATCTCACCGACACATCTGCAGCAATTGGAGACCCCCAAAAAAGCTCCAAAAAAAAAGGAGGACTCCCAAAATCTGTCATATGCTGCCAGATTGAAGAAACTCCAGCTATTCAGTCCGCATACCTGCCTGCTCAGAGGTGACATGTGCCTGACATACAAGGCCATGTCAACCGGAATAAATGGACATGCTCCACCTCAAAAAAAATCCACCAAAACCACTCTCAGAGACTCTATGCTGTGGAATAAAATCCCGGTCCATGTGAGGCAGAGCAAAATCTAGACCTGTGGATGGGAGATCGGTCACTGCTGGACAGAGGCACAACAAACTAATGGTACTAATGGGCACAGTATTTTTTCATATAAGGCAGATAGCCTAGTATAAACCTATGAACCTATGAACCTATGAACATCTTCTGCTTCTAATGTGAACTTCTAACAAATGTCAAAAGGCATAGCACCACAGAATAGGAGAGTGAAACCTAAATCTCACCTCAGTACTTAAAAAGCCTTCTCCAGATTAGGTTCTGCATTATTATGGAATCACTTCCCAAAGGATGTGAAAAGCAATCAAACACTGCAATCACTGTACATTTTGTACATATACTTTCTTTATTATGTTATGCTTTTTCTTACAAAAATCTGACGCATGTACGTTTTGAGTTTTATCTTTATAGTGATACATTACAATTGTATATCTCTGTGTATGATCAATATAGTATATAAACTATGTAAGTAATGCATTTCCTTTGCACATTCTTCATTAGTATTTTATATTTTTCAGTACCCTTGTTGTGACTGAAATGGGTTACTAGTCCACCTAACCTAAATAAATAAATAAACAAACAAACCAATGTCTTTTGAGACTCCTGTTTTACAACTGTAAACAGGGCATCCTTACTTACAGTCCATGAAGAATCACTAACAATACATTTCATTTGCAGTCACTAGTTATAAATCACCCTGACGGATTTATATGAAATGTAATTATTCAAATTCTGTTTGCAGGTGCTGTAGGTATAAACATTGTAACAAGGTAGCACAAAGTTTACTTGCATTGTATAAAACAATATACTTTAACCTGGCACATAAATAATTTTTAAAATGGAACAATGTATATTTCTCATTTAAACATACATAAAGACATATAAAGGTGGTGACAGAAAAAAGACCCTCCCCTGCATTTTTCTATTTAGCCCATGTGCAGTCCTGATCAGCTTTGAATGCCATTAATAACTTACACTGTGTCACTGTCTCAGCTAATATATACCAGGGTCTTGTCAGCCTTTTTGTATACAAAAAGTTCCCCAAGTCTGCTATGAAGTTTGACCCAGAAATTGTAGTTTATTTGGCTGTTTGGGCAGTTTTCCATCTCTTTCAACTTGCTGGCTTAAAAGCCTACATTTGTACTTGTTCCCCGGCTTTCCTGTAACTAGTCTAGTCCAGGTACAGAGTTGCTGTATTCCAGGACTCTTTGTAAGCTTCTGAGCCCCCAAGCCTTTTTGTGTTGGAGGGAAGCCTTCTAACTTATCAGTGGGAGTGGTAAGCATTAGGTAGCCTATCTACCACAAGAGGAGTGGTTCCTGGCCCAGAAATTGTAGCTACTGGTCGTTTGGGCAGTCTTTTCCCATCTCTTTCAACATTCTGGTTTAAAAGCCACACTTGTGCTTGTTTCCCAGTTTTCCTGTAACTATCCTAGTTCAGATACAGAGTTGCTGTATCCAGGACTGTTGGTAAGCTTCTGAACCCCGCAAGCCTTTCTGTGTTGGAGGAAAGCCTTCTAGCTTATTAGTGGGAGTGGTAAGCACTAGGTAGCCTATCTACCACAAGAGGAGAGGTTCTTGGCCCAGAAATTGTAGTTTATTGACCATTTGGACAGTTCGTCCATCTCTTTTAACTTTCTGGTTTAAAATACCACAGGTTGGATTCATGATGGCTTGCACGGAGTCTAAGAGTAGAGTAAGACTCCATGCAGCCATCATGTCCGACGAGCGATCCACGAACAGCCTGTAGGGGCGTGTAAGAGAGCTCCTAAAATGGCTCTTACACGGATATGGTTTGGATATGCAAATTACCTCACTTGCAGCTGAAAGACATGCAAATGAGGTAAATTTGCGATCCAGGAAGCACAAACTTGTCCGTGTAGGAGCTGTGTTAGCTTCAGAAATGTACTCAGTTGACAACTGAGTACCGTTCTGCAAATAGCACAATGGAGCCTTGTCAGCTCCAAATAAAGGTTGCATATGTTCCAAGAATTGCCAATGGCCAAATATGTGGCCACTGGCAACGTACCCACATGCAAAATTAAAATAAAAATGTTTATTTTTTTTTGGTGATTGCTGATGTTTAAATGTAGCTCAGCGCCAAGCAAACGGGCTGCGCTGCAAAAAAACAGGAAAATAAAAATTTAAAACCCACAAATGGTTTTCATTAAATTCTATGAACACCTTCAGGAATGCATGGATTATGCAATCCCAAATAAAACCAAGACCCAATCCTCCAAAGGCAGACATCCTGTCTGGTGGACCCCAGTCATTAACAAACCATGCAAGAGAAGGAGGAAGCTACTACATGATAGAGCAAAACCCAAAAAGGGAAGGCATCACTGATCAGTATTATGACAAAAAACTATGGCCACACATAAAATCCTCTAATGCCAGCTATGAGATAAAAATTGTACAGGACACTAAGGATAATCACAAGGCTTTCTTTACTGATGGTAGGAACCTGGGTGGGAATTCCCAGATATGCTCAGAATTAGTCCAAAATGACAAACAATACACCAAACCCACAGACATTGCCAACATCCGACCTGACAGGTTCAGTGCAACCCCCCCCCCACCAACAGGCCAAATATCTATCCCAGCAGAGTGCTGGCCCCCTGACATCGCAGATGCTCAGGTAACAGCCAGTGTCCCTAAAGCAAAACACACAGCATCAATGGGACCAGATGGTGTCCCAGGCTGCATCCAACATGAAGTCCAAGAAGAATTGAACACCAAATAAAATTACTGCTCAATCTCAGCCTTACCACAGGATATGTACCCAAAGAGCAGTGTACAGCAACAGTGGTCCCTCTCCACAAAGGTGGTGCCTGAATGGATCATGCAAACTATCACCCCCGAATCCTGACTAGCATGGTCTGCAAAGCTATGGAAAGGATCATCATGGACCTCAGAAATAAAGATATTGGGGACCTACAGACACTGGACCCTACCCAGTGTGGCTTTCTTAAGGGCAGATCCTGCCCCTTAAACCTGGTTGAGTCATTGGAAACAGTCACCAAGGCCATCGACGAGGGGAAGGTGGTCGACACAGCCTACAAAAAAGCCTTCCATACAATGCCCCACGTGGTCATTATAGATAAGCTCACCAGCTTAAATATAAACCTCTATGTCACTAGATGGGTTGCAAACTGGCTCAAGGACAGAACTGACATGGTCAGAAATGCTGGATCCATGTCAAGAGTCCAAACCAGCTACAACTGGCTTCCCACAAGGCTTGGTCCTGGGACCCCCCTGTTTGGTATATATTTCTTGGAGGTACAGGCCAACATGGAAGGACTGTGTCTGAACAAGTTTGCAGATGACTACAAACTGGGCGCCATATCTGACCCTCCAGATGACACAAGCATCCTACAAAAGGGCCTCATAGAAACAGACAACTGGTGCCACAGCCATGTCATCAAGCTAAACACAAAAAAGTGTATAGTCATCCCCTTTTTAAAAACAGTAAGTGCCCACCAATTACCACATAGGTGGTAACCCATTAAGTACAGAAGAAGTAATAAGAGATCTGGGGACACAAGTTGATAGAAATCTTGCATTTGACAACCATGAGGCTGTAGTGGTTATAAAAACATTTCATATGCCCACCTAATCATGAAGGTATTCACATCTAGATCAGGGGAGGTCATCGTGCCTCTTCAGTCATCCTTCATCAGGCTCACAATTGAGTACAATGCCCCTTGTGGGATGTACCTTAGCAGACACCTCCAGCAACTGGAAAGACCCCAAATCTGCCTGATTAAACAAACTGCAGCTCCACACAGTGGCATACTGCCTGCCCAGAGGTGAACTGTGCCTGATGTATAAAGCCATGTCCAACCTGGAATCAATGCACATGCTGCACCTTGTAAAATCTGAATCCCATTGAGCTATGCACATGAGAGACCTGAACCTCAGCACTGAAATAATTAGGACATGCTGCAGTGATTGATCCATAACCCAGAAGCTCCCTCCACTCTTGAGTAAATTCACAGTCCAGGTTAGCCAGAGAGTCCCTCATTGACTCTCTTCAAGAGGAATCTTGATGAGTGGATGGCAGATTGTAGGTTTACCATGGGTATCACTTTTATGTCACAGTTAGACAGAGGCACAGTATACTAACCTTGAAAAATGTCATGGCAAACTCCAGTTAAAATGTGTGTTGAAGGACAAACACACTCTGACTAGGATTAGAAATGCCCTAGGGCACATAGCCTAGTGTTGGTCAATGTCCACCCAAGTTGCGGAATACACTAGTAATGTTGGACAAGCCTGGTTTAAGTAGGCCATAGCTGAACAAAATGCAACATGGTCATACCTTAGTCTGGTGTGCTCAGTATGAATATTTAAAGCAGTGATGGGACTCAAACCCAGGATACTGTGCACCAAAATGAAAGGACTGAACCACTACACTATGACAATATTACAGTGTTTGGTTAGTATGAAAGAATGTTGACAAGTGTATGCAAACTCTCCCATGGAAACCCTGCAGGCACAGCATAATCCCTGTTGGGTTCAGACACAAAGCAGTTGGGCAGTAAGAACACAACACGACTTCCAATACACACACTATAAATGTCAAATATTGTTCAAGTTCACACACAACCACAAATGTAGTGGACCTCAGATCTCAACATATGGAAAGGTCACACTGGGCATGCTCACACACTTAATGAGACATATGTCAGGCAACAAACTATGGAAAGCCTGAACTGGGCATGCTCACACACTTAGGCCATGTCTCAGTATAGCAGTCGGCCACACATATCTGGCATTTGTATGTGTTAAGCCAGGAACCTCCCACAATACAGCAATCTGCCCAGTGCACACAGTTAAATGACAACAGTGACATAAGTAATATACTGGAACCCTGCCATGATCAAACATCATCCACAGATACACAAGTTGTTCATAGAAACAGGGAAAGCTATGGCAATAAAGACCTGCAAACAGTTTATCAGCAACAAATATTGTGCATCCCAAACATAAACATATGGGTGCAGAGGTCGATACTAGGCTGTTTGCCCTAGGGAATACATAAGCCTAGCCAGAGTGTATTTGGTGTCTGCCTCCCCAGTACAGTAGTCTACTGTGCCTTTGTAAAGTAGGTCACAGAAGGCACCATTTAAGGCTAGTTTGCTGTGCCTCCATCAAGCAGGGACACAGTGGAGATCCCAGGGGTTGAATTTGCAATGTCACATCCATGTGGCTGGAGTTTCCTGGAAGAGGGTTGGCGAGGGGCTATGTCTAACATTAATTGGGATTCAATTCCAGACTGTGGGGAGCCTTATCTGTAGTGTCTGGGAAATTTCACTGTCAAAACTTGCAAGTGATGATTTTCAGGGATTGAAGTGTCCTGCCAATACTGTTCAGAGATGTCCTCCCTCTGTGGGATATTGCTCCGTTATGTATTAGCTCACTCCTTCTGTTGTACAGCTTATATATGGCTGGTGTCAACCAGACACGTCTCCTGTTGTGGAGGAGTCTTGGTTTTATTTGGAATAGCATGATAAATGAAAACCTGCAGGTGCTCATAGAATGCATTTGTAAAGGAATCTGCAGATTGGGCTGTATAATCCTCCAGCACAGGGCCTTTGAAGTATTCCACCCCAGTTTTCACAAGTGCAAAGTCTACTTTTGAGAAATACTTTGTTAGCAGTGATTTCCTTGCCTGGGGGTGGGGATGGGATATGGACATCCAGGGAAAGTTGGTTATGGTCATATCTTAACAATGGTGGTCTACCTCTGGTGTGGAATATAGAGTCCCCATGTTGGTGATGATCAGGTCTAATATGTATTCCCCCTTGTGGCTGTGGTGACTGGTTCTGCCATAGCACATGGATTCACAAATTGTAGTGGCTGTAGGGTGATGTTGTTGAGGCCTGAGTAGTTCCCCCAGTCAATATTCCTGTACCTGAAGTTAACCACTGTAATGGTGTATGTGAACACCTTCATATCCTACACAGTTCCCAGGGAAGCCAAGTGTGGTTCCTGGATATGAGGGGGGTGGTCTGAACTACACACCAAACCAAAAGGCAGTTTTGCACAATGGTAGTTGTATATGTATGGCCTGTCATGCTTAGTGCAGTGGTAACAACCCAGAGGTGTGTGTATCTGTGATGTATATGGATGCACTCCCTGGTTGTGTGTTACAAGTCCTGTGTTCATGAAGCATGGTATAAAACATAACCAGGCAGTGCTGATGTGCATATGTGACCCTGAACTAGGTGTCTGTTAATTCATATATATTGTTATCCCCCATACTGAGGGATAGTAATAGATGTACATACCTCTTTGTAAAAACTGATGTCAGCACCCTATAAATACTGCAGGAGAAGAAAAGCCACCCAGTAATGCGAATAGCTCGCTGTGCTAATGCGTCTCTCTCAAGTGTCGTTAGGTAGGGGGTTGAATCCTGCAAATGCTCAGTGTGTGTGTGTTGGGGGGGCAGAGGATGTGCATGTGTGCAATTCTCTTTGAAAGAAATGTCCCTTTTGACAACTGGAATAACACACTACATGATGTACATTCCTCTTTGTAAAGACTGATGATGTCAGCACCCTATAAGTACAGCAGGAGAAGCGAAGCCACCTAGTAATGCGAATAGCATGCTGTGCTAATGCGTCTCTCTCAAGTGTCATAACATAGTTAGGTAGGGGTTTGAATCCTGCAAATGCTCAGTGTGTGTGCGTGCAATTCTCTTTGAAAGAAATGTCCCTTTTGACAACTGGAATAATACACTACATGAAGTACATTCCTCTTTGTAAAGACTGATGATGTCAGCACCCTATAAGTACAGCAGGAGAAGAGATACCACCCAGTAATGCAAATAGCGCACTGCGCTAATGCATCTCTCTCAAGTAGCATAACATAGTTAGGTAGGGGTTTGAATCCTACAAAAGCCATGTGTGTGTTTGTCACACAGTTTGTCAATGGGTGGTGGGTTTTGCTTTTATTATTGTATGACATATAATTATAACAGTAATTGCAATGCACACATCAGGTATGTGTGTGCCACATATAGATATGTACCTGTGACCTGCAATAGTTCCTATGTGTGAAGCCTCCCTCATATGAATACAGTTGTTACCTTTTCCAGCATGTGCTGCAGATTCCCAGACCGTACGCCATACATGTATGTTGATGACAATGCAGGCTACTGCAGTGATCTGTGTCCTAGGCCAACTGGGTGACACACAGTCATGAAAGCTGTGATATATTAATGTGGGTGAGGGTTCATGTCTGGAGTATATGTCACACATGTTATAACACAGCAAAGTCTGTGAGTAATGGACATCCTGTGTAGGTATATGGCAACTGTTGCTGATATGCATAAAGACACCTGCTTGCTTAGGCGATACACTAAGGGACTGCACAATACCTTTGGAAATGTGAATATCACAGGATAGACAAGAAAACACTTGTCCATATGTACACACCATTACCCGTTCAACATGATGGGTGCTGCACCTACATGGTACTATTGGAATACTATGTTACGTACATGCTGATGACAAAGTTACAGTTGTGTTACAGTAATAGAGCATGGCTTGGACACCAGGTATCTGTCTGTATGATACCCTTGTGGTGGTCATGTGCAGAATGCATTGTAGGCCACTGTATGCATTTCCAGTCATGGATGAACATATCCCTAGTGTGTTGGCATGTACGTGAGACTGCTATATGGCAAACAGTATTCTTCCCAGGGATGTGTGGGGCTCAGTAAGAATGGCTACATGGTATAGTGTAGTACTGCAGGGATATCACTGACACTGGGTTTCCTACAACTGTGTATCAGTTGAGGATACATCATGTAATAGGTTAATAGGTTCATACTAGGCTATCTGCCCTAGGGCAGTTATAAGCCTAGCCAGACTGTGTTTGGCTTTCGCCACCCATTTTAAATGAATTTTGCTATGGCCTTTTTCCAGGTTAGTATAATCTGCCTCTGTGTAACAGTGACATAGAAGTGAGACGTTTGTGCTGTACCTGTCAGTAATGATGTTGGCAATGTATGTGGCATACATGTATTCTTTGTCATTTAGGACTACTTCTGAGCATATCTGGGAATTCCCACCCAGATTCCTAACATAACTAAAGAAAGCCTTGTGATTATCCTTAGTGTCTTGTGCAATTATTCTCTTGAAGCTGGCCTTAGACGATTTTATGAGTGCCCGTATTTTGTTCCAAATACTGATCAGAGATGTCTTCCCTTTGTGGGATATTGCTCGATCATGTAGTAGCTACCTCCTTCTATTGTTTTCTGTTATGTGGCTGGGGTCCACCAGAAAGGATGCCTGTCTTTGGAGGATTGAGTCTTGGTTATATTTGGAATTGCATGATCTGTGCATTCCGGAAGGTGTTCATAGAATGCGTTTATAAAGGATTCAGCAGTGTGGGCTGTATTTTCCACAGGCCCGGGGGCTTTGAAGGATTTCACCTCTGTCTTGGTTTTGAGGTGTGTGGAATATGCTTTAGACAACTTTTTCACTGTAGTTTTCTGGGCAGGGGCTGGGGTTGGTATGTGAATATACAGTGAGATTACTCTATGGTCTGATCTTACCAGTGAGTGATACACCTCTGGTCTGGAGCATAGAGTCCCCATGTTGGTGATGATCAGGTGCAGTATGTTTTCCCCTCTTGTGGGAGTGGTAGCAAGGTGTTCCATAGCATTTGAGTTTATGAATTCTAGGAACCTTTGGCCTAGGGTGTTGGAGCTACAGTAATGCTCCCAGTCTATGTATGGGTAGATGAAGTTGCCCAATATAATGTTGTTTGGAGAGACCTTCATATAGTCATGTGTTCTTAAGTAGGCCAGGTGGGGTTCCTGGGTTTAGGAGGGTGGTCTGTAGCAGGCTATGAACTGGAAGGCAGTTTTACCCACTGTTAGTTGCACGTGGATAGTCTGTGATGCTTCATGCTGTGGCACCAACCTGGGGGTGTGGGTATCCCTGACAATTATTGATACTCGCCCACTTTCGTAGTTAGTTCTATGTTTTGGGGCTGTAAAGCATGGTATGAGGTGTAACCTGATAGTGCTAGGGTGCTCTTGGGAGCCTTGAACCAGGTTTCTGTTACTGCACAGATATCAACATTCTCCATGCTGAGTAGAGTTTGGACTGCATGCATCTTGCGGTTTAGATGTCTGGCAGTGAGTATCATTACTTCTAGTTTCTTATCCCTTGTGATGCCTATGTAGGTGGGTTTGTGTTTTGAGCCTTACCACCAGACTGCAAACCATTGACATTGGAAAACCGTATGACCCACAGCATACTGTCAAACCATGTCATACATACATGTGACCCCAGGTGAGACATATGTGTAGTACAACACAAAGTGGCCACTAATATGAACTACAATGTATGACTACTGTGTCACATGGTGCATGTCACCCTTGCCATGTGTGCACTACGCATCTACATGCAGAGAATGCAACTCCACCTTGTTCACAAATGTACACCTGCAACTGTGTGCTGCAAACATCACACATGTACTGTCCAGTCCACAACACATGCAGGCACAGGTACACACAACTGCCATGTGGCACATGTGCAGACATTACACTTTTGGAATTAACACTGGTGTATAAAAAACTACAATGACAATCATAGTGTTAATGCATCAGGCATGCTGAGATATACCCACAATGATATCATTACACTGTACTGTGAACATGATAATATTACTACAGTGCTATGTAGTCACCTTGTGCATCAGCACCATGCTATCCTGTTCCTGCATCAATGTTACAGATTGCAGGAGGTGGCACAGTTTCATCATATGCACAGGGTGTGTACTTGGTTTGCCAGAGTCTGCCATTGACACATCCAATCGACATGTATGTGTGTGTGTGTTAGTGAGGGACAACAGTACAACATGGGGCAATGTTGATGTGGTGTGTGTGTGTATGTGTTAGCCCTAGGTGTTAGCATTATGCATGTGTGTATGCATGCACACAGTTCCACCACATGGCTACCATATACGGGTGTTTGTGGACAGCCACAGACTGTACCTGCCAGGTCATACTGATCACTGTCTCTGGCCACGGACACGGTACCTGTGCCTGGCAGGGGTGCTACGGACAGTATCAGGTACTAAGCCAGACTGGGTATTGTCATCAGAAGCAGTGGGTTGCTGACTGGACACATGTCCCTGCTGGGACTGTCCAGAGCCACATGCACGTGGTCTTCTAGGACGGTCTGATGACAGCACAGACCCAGCATTGCTGGGGCTGGTACTGGCACTGTGAGAGCGGCTGTGGGTATGTTGTCGTCCGCAACGACTGCCAGCTGCTGATGTTGCTGGCATACATCCACATCGACGCCTCAACCGTCCTGCATTTCCCTGGTTCATGGACATGAAGTTGTGGAACAGATCTAATGTGTCCCCCCAATGTCTATCAATGACCTCGCCGACAGTACGGATGGCAGCCGCAACATCACGCATAGTGTCATTCATAGCAGTGCGATGTGCTCTAAGCTCCCTCAGACCCTGTCTGGTGTACCATTCCATACGTGCCTGTGCCTGCATTACAGCCTGGAATATAGCTGAGGTTGAAAGACCTCTGTGGGCACGTCTGACAGGGGCAGTACGACCACGGATGCTCCCACGAGAACCCCTGGACATCTGCCTGTGTGGTACCATGTCAGGACTCTGGCCATGGCTGCTGTGAGGGGATGCATGTGCCACTGATGCCACATTACCCTGGTCAATGCCCACTGTATGCTGTCCCTCAGCTAAGGGCATTGGTGACAATGGATGTATCGGCAGGATGACTGTGCGCATTGATGGGGTTGACTGCTGTGTACTGTCAATTGGCTGACCAACAACAGACCCTGTTGCACCTCCCTGAGCCATTACACATGTAACATCATTATCACTATCACCAGCAGTGGCTTCAGGTTCCCTGCTGCACGTCAACAGAGCAACATCAGAACCTGTGAGAGGAAGACAGGAAACACAGTTTACAATGTGTACACAATGTTACCACACATGCACACAGGCACACATGCACACATGCACATGGACACACATGCACACAGGCACACATGCACACGGGCACACATGCACACATGCACATGGGCACACATGCACAAAGGCACACATGCACATGGGCTCACATGCACACGGGCACACGGGCACACATGCACAAAGGCACACATGCACACATGCACACGGGCACACGGGCACACATGCACACTCCTCAGTACAGCAGATACAAACACACACACACACCTGCAATCCAACACATACACAATACTGTTTGAGGGTATTATTAGTATTAATATCATTATTACTATTAATAGTATTGTTATTACACACTCAACAGCATGGATTGGCTGCATTGCTGTTACTCCAGAGGGACCTGCACAAATAAGAGAGTTATTGTCAGTGGCTACAGCTGTGCCATTGATACTGTGAGTATGCTACAGTACAGTAGTACAATAGTTGGCTTTCACAGGTGTAGTGATGCTATTCAGAATATCAATCTTGCACAAGAATAGGCAGGATAACAGCTATACACACAGTACACATCTCACACATGCATAAACTACCAGTGCAGAGAACAGTCAACTACAGATATGGCATGTTACCTGCACACTCCATGTCCACATGCTGGGTGGCTCCGGCCTCCATCATGACACATGTCAGTGGATGTTGTTGTTGTTGGCCTGGAGCCACAACACTTAGGAGTAGCTCCTCCACTCTGGTGAGGGGGGGGTGGATAGGTACCCCACCACCTGTGGCAAGCTGTTGTCTGTGGATATAAGACGCACACTGATGGACATTTCTAATTAAATCACTGCAGTGATGGAGTACCTGCTCATATGTCCGGTTATGCATGCCTATGTCATTTACCCAACGGACAAGGTCTTGCCACAGTGCATTCCTCTCCTGCTGGTTCTGGCTGGTCCTGGAAAACAGTGTATTGAAATCCCGCACCAGGCTCTGGTGTATCACCTCATCCTCTGCAGCTGAATAACATGGGTTGCGGTGATGCACCATCGCCCTGGAAGGAAAAGATAAATATGTGAGCAAGTCATATGGCACATGTAATACTCTACTGTACTGATATCACTGAACTGCCATTTTATAGCATCTGTCTGTCTATCAGGGGATACACATGTACATTACCACATATCAGTGCTCAGCCTACAACTGTGTGACAATGCCTGCCACACTCCATACAACAAACTAGTATACACCAGCACTCAGCACACTGTTTGAGGTACACTGCACAACCTCACACTGGGGGTATGTATCAAGCTACTGGATGGAGAATATTGTCATCGCATGCAATGCATGCAATGCACATCTACAGTTTCACTGGTAATCCACCCTAGTCTTTGCTGCCATACCCCTACCTACACCGCAGTTGTACACAGGGAACCACTGCACAACATATGGCAATCTAGTATGTTAGTATCCCAATAACTGACACATCTTTCTCTGGCCTCACACCAAGGACACAGACTACCATGACAGACACAAAGTCACGCTGAGCAATCACACCATTACAGACCTTGCATACAGTCAGTGTCACACTCATTCCACCTCACATAGTTGGTATTGCACTGAGTACATGTGTGGGTGCATTGTGTCATAGGTAGGTACTATGCTATTGGCCCTGGGCCTACGGCAGCATAGCCTTATGCTACCCTGCCCCTTGGGACACATGTAATGTGATTGTACTTGCTCCTGTCAAACAGTTACACAGAGGTGACTCGCACGGTATATTACCTATCTCCATAACATTCATTAGGGGTATGTCTGACATCTACTAATGAGGAGCCTTGTTTGTTAATGCTGGGTGGTTTAGTCCAGGGTATGGCATATTTGTGGATATCAAAGTGGAGGCTATTGTACACTTGTTCCCATGTTCGCTTCTGACACCTCCAGTAGTGGGCAGGCAACCACCTATGTGGTAGTTAGTGGTTAAATGTTTTGGAATGGGGTATGGTACTCCTGTATCCACACTGGTGTTCAGTCCATGCCTTGGTCACCAGGCAGCTGTTGCAATTCATCTGCCCCCATGTCCCTCTCTCACTCATATATATATATATATATATATATATATATATATATATATATATATATATATATATATATATATATATATATATATATATATATATAGATATATATAGATAGATATATTCATATACATACGTATCTATAGACATTCAAATCTATCTGTATATGTGTATGTATGTATCTATCTATATATATATATATATATATATATATATATATATATATGTATGTGTCTATTACATCTATATGTATATACATATTCTATCTATCTATATATGTCTATCTATACATACCTCTCTATGTATATATATATATATATATATATATATATATATACATACACATACACACACACATACTTATAAACATCCAATGCTGTACAACTACATGCACATCTTGGCACATAGAATGCCCACCTTTCATGGTGGGGATGTCAGTTCTGTAACAGTTGTGAGACATACCATTCTGTAATGATATTGCACAGTGTTGTGCAGAATGCATTATGCTGTCCTCAGGCCGTATAGCTGTAGCAGGCCTCACTGGCTCAATCCCACAGAAGTTCACCACATGACATATACCTGCACTACATGCTGTTTTCAATGCCACACACTACAACCTACATTGATATGTGCACATAACAACCTTCAACTACATATGTATGTCCAGCCTTCGCTAACGGTTGCAGTATGTCCCTTGCCCTATGCACCTCTTCATATACATATAGAGGGTTCACAGTATGTAGATTATTAGATTATGTAGTTTAAATTACCTTTGTCTCTAACAGCTTTTTAAGTTTGGCTGGCTGGCTGGATGCCTGGCTGCCTGGTCGGCCGGCTGGTGGGCTGCCTGGATGGATGGCTGGCTTGCTTGCTGGCTTGCTGGCTTGCTTGCTGGCTTGCTTGCTTGCTGCCTTGCTTTTTTTTTTTTTTGGGTCTCTGCCTGTCTGTCTGTCTGTCTATCTTTCTCTCTCTCTCTCTCCCTCCAGTCGCTGAAATGAAAGTATTGCATGTGTGAACTGGCAATACAGGCTGCTTTTGTAGGT
The DNA here is from genome assembly GCF_019279795.1 of Protopterus annectens. NCBI lineage: Eukaryota > Metazoa > Chordata > Ceratodontiformes > Protopteridae > Protopterus > Protopterus annectens. The sequence goes on from NC_056728.1 coordinate 1,843,504,149, forward strand.
ATCTGCACATGTGCATGTGATGGCCTCTGCACCAATTGGTGGCCAGCATTTACTAATTGCATGCAGCCTGCTGTGTGGTAATTGCAGTTCTCACTGTGATTTCAGGACACTGCTATAAAATGTTAGGTTAGGTAGGCATAGGCCTTTCAGCTTTGCAAGGTGGGGACCATGCTGGTTTGCTGTGGACACAATTGTGTCAGTCTGAAGGTTGGTATGTCTCTCATATCTAAGGTTGTGTTGTAGCCACTGAATTGCATGTTGTACTGAAACCTGACTGTTGCTTCTTCCAGTTCATTCTTCTCAGTGTGTATGTTAACTCACACCTGCTAATGCTAACACTGTTTACATGGGAGTATGCACTTTCCTGTGGGACTTGTGGATTAACTGGTATACAACTGTAGCTCTTGCAATGTGTTGCTATGGCTTCCCTATTTTCCCTTTACATTCACTCCTTGAAGGCCTGATATTTCTTTTTACTGGAATGTGTTGCTATGGCTTTCCTATTTTCCATTTACATTCAGTCCTTGTAATGCATGTTATATTTCTTTCAGCAGTAAATTCAAATATGTTTGCTGTGGTTTGGTGGCACTGCATGCAGTCTGGTGAGGCCAAGGTCTGGGGTTTGACACTTACAATGGTATCTTATTTTGCTGCTGAGCAGTAGTAGGGCCTTGTATTTTGTACTAATAGTTATGAATATCAGGCACATGCAGTGCTTGTAAACTGCTATACTGTCCTTAGTTTGTTAGATGGCTACATCCTTTGATATTTCTGTGTTGTACTCCTACATGAGGGTGTGCTTGTGGAAGTAATTCTACAGCTATTTGCAGAGTATGTAACAGCAGACAGGCTGATATGCCGGTGTGTTTCTGACACTTGCAGGCCTCAGATACTCTCAGGTATATATTTGAGCAGCCTCAGGGAAAGGTACATATCAGTGGGATACACCTGTGATATATTTCAGATATTCTGCAGTTGTGACTGTGGGGACTGTGTGTGTTTTGAGCTTATGTATTACTACACCATTTCTGACATGCAAGTAGTGTCTACTTTAACTTACTGATGGTGAACATTATGTGGGATTCCCCACCTTTCTGCCTACTGTTAGTACATTTCACAGGGAGTCAGTGGGGCACAGGTAAAATTTTTTGACAAATCAAGGACATCCCTGTAAATCAATAACAGCTGGGATGTCTGGCCTCATACCTATTCATATATGGTGGTGTTTATCCTGCTCTGATACCGTGTGTGGTTTGTAAGGTGCTACTGTAACATTATTACCTACTAGCATGGCTGTTTCTCTTATCACATTCATGTAATGCAATTCCACAAGAATTGCCACTAAACATACAGGGAACAAGCTTTGTGTAATGGCCTTCCTATATTCCCTTTGCATTCACTCCTTGTATTTCATGATATATTTCTTTCAGCACCATGTTTTTGTATATCTGATGTGGCTCAGTGGTAATTCATGCAGACTAGTGTTTCCAAGGTCCGGGGTTCGAGACTGACAGGGGTATTTTATTTTGCTGATGAGCAGACTACAGACCTTGTCATACAGAGTGACTAAGGCACTTTTAAGCAGTTGTAAGTGGGTTTGCGCGATGCTCACGCATGGGCACAGTCGCTTAGCTACATGCACACTCGCTTAGCTAAGCGCACAGAAGCACACACCCGCTGACTATTGCTTAATAGTGCTTACTCTCGCTAACACCCGTGCTAATTTCTTTTAAAGAAAAGAAAGTGGGGAGATAAGAAAGTGGTGAAAAAGGGGGCACAAAGAGGGTAGGACAGTAGGAAAACAAGCTCAGGATTTGCAGGAAGGATGTAGGGAAGGCCCATAGCTGCCCATTTCTTTATCAGCAACAGTTGTACATATGTGTGTAATTTGGTGTGAAATTTGAAACCTTCCACCACTGAGAGAGGGGTGAGGACAACAAAATATGTTGTACAGCCAATTTTAATTATCAGTTGACATGTCCAGCAGACATGTCTGCAAAATGGGCAGCTA